>NW_009624798.1:0-18853 GCF_000690535.1 Cariama cristata | reverse complement strand
TTCCCAGCCGCTGGTGCGAGCCGCCCGGCTGCAGGGCTTCCCTTACCTTTCCTCCCCCTCCTCTTCGCCGCTGCCAATTTTATGGCTGAACGAGCTGCAAGGCAAATTCTTGGTTTAGAACAAGAGCTCTCCGTGTTTAAGGGAGTTGCTCGTGGTTTTTTGTTGTTGTTTCTCTGGCTGCAGGGTGGTGTGCTGTTAGTACTTTTGTTCACCCATCTGTTAGATTAGTAGATGCCTTTCTTAGTGTGCTGGAAGATGAGAATAGGAGTTGTTTCTGCCTTGAACAGATGTCGTGTGTAAGTTATGATGTATTGGGGGGGAAACGCAAGTAATTACAGTGTAAACCTGGAGCAGCAAAGTGCGTCCTGTAAGGGTTGGGATGGGGGGGTTGAAAGAAAGAGCAACACACAAACCTCGAGCAAAACCATCAACCTAATTCTCAGTGATTTCCTCTCAAATATGTCAAATTGTTATTGAGTCCAGCGTTAATGAAGTTAGCTGGGTTCTCTTAGTTACTCAAAATTTACTGGAAAAGAAAAAGCTATTTAGTGCATCTTTCTGCTTCATTTCACATATTCCCATTTTTTAATATATATGACAGAACTGATCTCGTTTAGATCCCGAAAAACACGTACTAAAGGGGGGTACGGTCTCTGCTCCACAGCTGCGTTGCAGGTTCACCCTGTTCAGCAGTGCCCTGGTACTGCAGGTCACCCCTGCTCTTTGAAGAGTGAAACAGCTGTGCAAATAGAAGGTATGTGTTAGAGGGTGCTCAAGAGCTTGGAGCTGGGCTGTTAAAATTCGATGTGGTGCTGAGTTTCAGAAAGTTGGGTAGATTTTCAGCACTAAACAGTGATTTTTAGGACTTCTAGAGCCGAGGCGGTGTGGCTTGAGTCTCTCTTGGTTTAGTTTATGTTGTGATGGTGTTTGTGGGGAAGGTGAGGGGGAAGGGGTGCTGGTGAACAAAGTCACTTAGAAGGCAAAAGAGAAAGGGATGCTGAGGAATATCGGTAAGAAGAAAGCGGGACAGTTTCATGGAAAATGTGAATTTTAGCGAGGGATTGGAAGGGGAAGGCGTGGAGAGTCCCGGTGGGCAGGAAGAGGGAAGCTGAGGGGTATGTGAAGGCTGTTGAAGAGGGATGAAGAGTATTTTGTGTGCGATGGATTATGTGAGGATAAAAAAAAATAATATGGGGAACAGGTGAAACAAGAGCAGAGTTTTGTGATCCTGCTGTGTCATGACAGCTTTTGACACTTCAGTTAAGGAGCTCACAGGCAGGGTACGAAATGACTGCGACTGCCAGAAGACAGTTCGGAAGGGTTACTTGCCATCTCTTTGCATTGCTGCACAATTTAGCTCCTGAAATACACAGACATGCTTTATAAAGCTATCGCTCACATAAAAACTTACCCACTCCTATATTATAATTTCAGTCCTGTGAGCTGTAGGATCTATTTCCTACACTGAAATTATTTAATTCTGAGTTTAGTTATTACTCTGGTTTGTGCTACATGAGCTAGATTTCTGACGACTGATTGGTAATACAGCGTTTCAGTAAAAATATAATCATGTGTGAAGGCTTCGGATGGAACTTGAAATGCCCAAGAAATCCTTCTGCCTTTCCTTCAGTTTAAGTTGAAGAGCTTGAGTATCTCTCTCTTGTGCCTTCTTTTAATGTACCTTTAGAACACAGCGACCTGGTACAGCATCATCAGTATTGGTTTAATACTCGTAAGTAGGATTTGCAGATATGAGTGACTTCAGGTTGATATGCAGGACTCTCTGTAAGAGATAACGTGCTGCTTGAGGGGACTACGGCACAGAGAGAAATACCGAACACAGCTTCTGCCTGTGGACAGAAGTTGCGAATGGTCCGACATCGATAACCCAGCCTTAACTCCACTCCAGCTTGCCTTCTGCCTTGCTAAATAATGCAGTGCATATTCAGTTTCTTGCTAAATATCTTTCTAGTTCCTCTACAAAATTGTTTCAGTTACATCTCAGTCCAGAGCTGGACGTATGCGAATGGTCCGACATCGATAACCCAGCCTTAACTCCACTCCAGCTTGCCTTCTGCCTTGCTAAATAATGCAGTGCATATTCAGTTTCTTGCTAAATATCTTTTCTAGTTCCTCTACAAAATTGTTTCTGTTACATCTCAGTCCAGAACTGGACGTAATTCAGTGACAGGCGAAGGAGTTCTGCAATAGCTGTTGCTTATGTATTTGAAAATGTGTATGTAAATCTGGACTTGTTAGAACTAAGGAACTACAGCACTTATTTAAACTACTTCTGGATAATTTAAAAATTATCTTATAATGATCAACCTGTATGTTGGTTTCAACCTTCATTTATAGCTATTCTCCTCTCGTTGCTTTCTCATGCAGTGCATTTTCTTTATATGTGATGCTGATGAATTTGCTCACTTTCTGCCTGGAACTATTGTGCTGTCTTCAAGTGTGTGCTTTGCCTTTAAAAGGGAAAAACAAAAGCTCAGAGTTATGAGTTTGACATTTATTATTTCTTGCTGAAGGAGCAGTCCTTATATGTGAAGCTATACAGCTTATTTAATGTGGGCAGAATGTATAGCTTAGACTTAAAATCCGATTTGACAACAACAATGAGAAATATGTAGTGTATTTTAATGTCAAAAATGTAATTCGAAGGGGAAAAAAACCGTATTTTTGAATGGAATAAACAAAATCAACATGACTTTTCCAATCGAACTTCATTGCTTTCAAGGATTTCAAAAAGGAGGCCTACAGGGTTTACTGTCCCTTTAACCCTCTCATATGTCAAGTCTCATTAGAGTTACTCGGCTCTGTCTCCGCATGCGATCTTAAAAGGTTGTTTATTCATCTCTTGTCCTTACTCTAGTTCTCCCCAACTTTCCTGTTTTATTTCAACAAGCCATTGAACAACTTGAGACTTTGAAATTAATGTTTTCCTTTTGCAGTTTATTTAGGATGTTTTCTAAAACTGTAGTGGCCTGGAAACCATCGTTTTCCCTTGTATTTTAAAAACTACATGCGTTATCGTCCAGGATGTCGTGACTCATTCCTTTTTTTGTTTCCTTTTGAGCATTGTGGCATCTGAGAAAATCAGAGCCTCTGCATAATGAGGCAATAAATACACACTCACAGGGAAGAAATTAATGATCTCAGAATACTTTTTTGAGGTGTTTACCTAATGAAACTTTCTTTCAGTAGCTGAAAGCAAAGTAATTGAACTGAAAGGCCTTGTTGTGTGTCATTAAAACTTAAGTTACTGGAGAATAGGTGTTTTAAAATACTTTATCTGTTTCTCTATGCAGCGTGTTAACTGCCATCGCAATAATCTTTGAGTATATCCCAAATATGTAGCAATTTCTCTCTCTCTCCCTAGAGATTGGCTTTCTTGTTTTGTGTCTGTGAGTTGTAGTGGTTTATGCCAGACGTAGTCCCAGGAACAGTAAATTGGCTGTTGGAGCAAGCTTTTCCTTCACGTAAGAAAGAACAGCACATCGATCCCTTGGCAGAGACCTTCTGGGCATCGTATTATTTTCATATATAGCGTACAGATGTGATTTCCTAACTCTGAGACTACAGCATGCATATGTAAACAAGGTGCCGTGAGAAAGCCAGAATGTACATTTGCAGTAGGCCAGCAACTGTTTCAAGCCCTTTCCTTTTCTTTCCTTAATACATGTGAAATAGATATGTGAAATAGATTCACCTCGTAGGTGAAAAGGAATAAACTACCTTGTATACTGTGCAGTAAGAGAAGAGTATACATACGGCTAGCTTCTATAAAGTAGCTGATTGTTAAATTCATGCCTTGACTTACCCCATAGTAACTTGATTGTGTACTTGTGCCTTAAGTTTAGGTCTAGCCGCTGTCAAAATCTTACATCACACTGATTAACTGTTTCACTGTCTTCCTCCTGTTTTGTGGTTCACAAAGGTTATTGCTTTAGGGTGGGTTGCAGGATCCTGCCACGGGGACACGTTTTGGGTGGCAGTCCCAGAGGGGACCCTGAATACCAGGAGAGAGACCTCTGCTCACATGGAGCATTGCAAGGAAAGGAATATCAAGTTATGTTTGCACGACTGCATCCAGAACCATTTGTCCTTGTTTCTTGGACAGAGGCAGGTGAACATCACTTGTTCTTGTTCTTTTGCTGTTCCCAAGTGTAGCAGTTGTTAACATAATCCCAAAAGTATGGGCATAAAGATAACCTGGGAGAATGTTCCTTTAGCAGTAGTAGGGTTTATTGCAGAAGAGGTAGTGCTATTTGATATTTTGCATCAGTCCAACTTTATGTGTATCTTCTTTTCTGCCTGTTCCTGTGCTAGGCAGGCAAGATAACAAGAGGTAAAAATTTGAGGAGAAGATTTTAAAGCTGTATAATACTAGTGCTTAAGACTGCTCTGTCTTACTGGCTTTCCTGTTCATTCATGATATTGCATAGGAGAAAACACATGAGGATTTTTAAGTGAGGTCCTCAGCTGCCAAATCCCATCATCTGAAGAACAGAAATGGACACTCTAAGGCCAAAACATTGGGAGTGGAAGTTGCTCCAGGGTGTTCTCATCCTCCTGTAACAGCTTGAAGGCAGGAGAGGAACATGTGCTAGTCGAGCAAGAACGAGTATCGGTTGCAGAGGAGCTCAACAGGATGAAAACGGGTGTTGCTTTTTCCTCAACATGCTGGAGGAGATAATTCACTGGAGGGACAAATGTCTGTTCTCTGTCCTGTGACCTGAAGTCGGACAAAGAGCATGTGCAGGTGGTGCTAATGGCTATTTGTTGTTAGAAAAATAATGCCCTTTTTAACCCACTTTTTTTTAAGGGTGTTGGGTGTGTTGGTATTTTTGAGCAGCATCTTGTTTGTTTGTTGGTTTGTTTTTTCCTTAAAGCATTGGATGCGGTGTTGGCGGTTCCTAGATGAGCAGTAGATTTCCTGTTGGTGTTGGCAGCTTTGTTAGTCTCTTTATTTATGGATTTCTTCCTTTGCCTAGTCAAGCAAGTCAGAGGATATCTCTGGCTGCTTCTATGGCTCCTAATGATTTAATCTGTTTATGCAAATAAAACTTTGTGTTTCTGCTTTTACATTTGGGTTTATTACTGGTAATCCATAATGCTAGTCTGGATGCAGGGATCCTCTCTGAGAAATGGGGTAAGATTGGAGAGGGGAGCGAGGGAAATCGTAGCGGTTCTCTGTTCTAATTCCTTGAGTAAGACAAACCAGAGAACCCCACGTCCAGTCCAAAATTTCCTCTGAAACTTCTACAGGGTTCAGAAAGCTCCACCACAACCTTAGGCGAGATGTTCCTGTAGTTAATTATCCTTTGGGTTTAATAATAATTTTAAAGCTTTGTTTCTAGTTTGAACTTGTCAAACCTCAGTGGTCAGCTATGGCATCTCATCGTGTCTCTTTTTTATCCTAATTAGAGCCATCTGCTATCCAAAATCTTTCACATGTGCATAAGTATATATAGTATTACCATCTCACTTCTGAAATTCTTGGTTAAGTTAAGCAGGACAAGCTTTCTTGGAATTCAAGGCATGATTTTTAGACCTTGGATACTTCTGTAGTTATTTCTTGCGTTCGTCCCAAATTTCCACCTAAGAATGCCAGAAGGTGACATAGCCCATCACTAACAGTCTGGCAGGTGCTATGTACAGACATATTTTCAGCTCCCTTCATCTCTTTATATTTATCTCCCTTTGGAGGATTATTTACCGCTTAGCTGCAGACCTGCATGGAGCTGTCATAAAATGACTACCTACAGTGATTTCCGAATTTTCTTCAGTTTTTGCTCTCCTAAGGATAAGCAACCATCTCTATTCTTAGGTGAACCGTTCCATATGGCACCAGGAAGAAGCCCAAACAACTCGCCACTCCACGCATTTGTTGTATAACTTTTCCTTGATTATATTTGTTGTTTTTCACTAAAGAGGCTTGCTTATGCTTGTCATTTAACAAAAAGTCATTCTCATATGACTTCCAGTCATTCCTTACACCTTTATATAGAACAGTTGCCTCCTACTTAGTTTTCTTTCTATTCAGGGTGCGAAATTGTCCCTTTTAAAGCACTGTGTTATGTAGAACTGTTTTTTATCGACACATGGTGAATTCAATTAGTTTATAATCAACTGAACTTTAATTCTTGGTTTCTAATTGAAATCTAATACACTTTTACCCTTGCCTAACTACTGTGGGGGTTTTTTCCCTAAGGAGTTCATCACTTATATTTTTCAGAAACTTAAAGATATTTTGTTGAGGAAAATACTGGTATGTGTTCCCTTCCTGGAGTCTTTCCTCTCACGTCATATTTGTGTTTGAAAGGGCTCTTCATCACATTCCTTTCTGATTGAGGGCTTGACCGCAGATCTGTATTGATACCGAGACTGTAATGTGTCTGTTAATACATCGACCCATATCTACGCTAGATGAAACGAGCAGTCACTTTAAAGAAGATAGTGGTGTCTTTATTATACCGCACAACTTGCCAGTCTCTTCCGTCTGTCCCAGCGCTTTTTAACGTCGAAGTCATTTGAAAAATTCTAGTAGGCTTCAGAAATTGTATTGAATCGCACTTATTATCAGAAGTGAATTTTTCTCGCTCTGTTCATTATCCAGGTTTCCACTGTTGGCATATAAACAACTGGTTTGTTTTCTTTGCATCTCTTTACATTTTCATGTTTTAGTTTTGAATCTTATATTCAGGTAAAGTTATCGTATCATAACTTCTGAGTGTCCTCCCTAATAAGTACTAGTTGAAAGCCCTGCAGAGGAATCTAGTTCATTGCTATCCAAAATGTTGGGCAGTCCCACTATGGAGAGAGAAACTCCGAGGTTTATGGACTTCAATTTGTGGAGTGGGACAAATATATCAGTTAACTAGCTAGTGTTTAATGTCGGGTATCTTCTGCAATCTCTTTCTCTCATTTGGCCATCAGGAAGGGTTCCCGAGCAGACTGTCTCTCTCCTGTTTTCAGGGAGCTTTAATAACCGAATAAATTTTACTGAACGTGGCCTAGGCCTACTATGGCATTGTGTTCTGTGACAATCTTATAGTCTCAAAACTTTATAGTCTTTATAGTCTGAAACTGCGCCAGGGGAAGGTCAGGCTAGAGATGAGGAGGCATTTCTTCCCAGAAAGGGTCGTTACGCGTTGGAATGGGCTGCCCAGGGAGGTGGTGGAGTCCCCATCCCTGGAGGGGTTTAAGAAAAGCCTGGAGGTGGCACTGAGTGCCATGGTCTGGTTGACATGGGGGTGTTAGGGCAAAGGTTGGACTCCATAATCCCAGAGGCCTCTTCCAACCAAATCGATTGTGTCAAACTGGGTATCCCTTCCTTGGTTTTTACCGACGAAAACAGCCTCCTTTATTGCCATCGCTTCATTCTCCAACTGAATAGGCAGTTGCCTTGTCTGAAAGTGAACGTACAATTCTCTTCTGCTGTTCAGGATCAGTAGGTGCCCATCCAAAGGCTTATATATTTTTTTATTTATATTTTCTATTTTCCTAGCAAACCATTGACTCTTCACTCCGGGGGAAACCTGTCTTTGGACAGGAGGCAGAAGGTGGTACGGCCTTTGCAGCGGCTTTTTTTTTACTGTTGGCTGGCGGCGGTGGCTATAGGGAGCTGTACCTTTAGAAAGAAATTCTGCGTTCCCTCTTGCAAAATGGCTCAAAAATTGTCTCTGCCATCGGGTTTACCTCCTTGCTAATATAATTGCAGCAAGGACAGCTATTCTAAGTGTAAGTGAAGTCAGTCTGGATACCATTCAATGATTCATGTCCTAGAAAAACATGGTTTTCCTGTTTCTATAGTAGAGACATTGTTTCTGGCTGTCTGCTTAGAGCAGTGGCTTAGTGTTTGGGAAATGCCTGCAACTGAGGGCATCTGCCTCTTTTTTTTTTTTTCCTTCTTTTTCTTTTTTTTTACTATCTAGATTTCCTACAAGCAAACAAAAAAATCCCAAACAGAAAAAACCCCCAAGCCTGAAACTTTATTCTCATATTTCTAGGCTAGAGATTAGGATATAGTTGCATACCTATAATAATAATAATGGCAATAAACAAACCAACTGAACACCGAATCACAGTTCAAAGGGAGTAATAAATCAATAACTTACCCAGTCTCTTTGCATGTGAAACATTAATTAGCATGTTTTCTTGAGAGTTTTATTTAACATGTATATGACTTCCTGAAAGTATACCAAAATATTATTCAAAACGAAGGTAATAAATACAGAGGTAGTACACAAAAAAAAAACAGAAGAGAAACTTGTTTACTTTATAAATCGGTTTTCACATGTCAAAAATCACTCAAAGCACTTGGAAATCTGAAATTATTCCAGCCCTGTGGAAATAAATTGGTCATAAGTGATCTGCAAGATTAAAATGTTTCAGGCATACCTTAAAAAAAAAAAAAAAGGCAAATGCAAAACAAACAAACAAAAAACCCAAACCCACCTAAACCCACTAACACGATCAAAACTCCATAATCTCCAAGTTCCTCATGTGCTTCTTGTCCTGCCGTCTGCTCTCCCCAGGGTTTATCATCCTGTGCTATCAAGTGGGGCATCAGTCAAAGCAGTGGTGATTGTTTCTAGGTCAGACAGTAACACACTGGGAAGAGTAGTGTTATAAGAGGCACAGAAATAGTATTTTACTTTTACAGTAGGAAAGTACTGACTTGCTACAAGTTACTGCATTAACTTCACGCCACAGACTCATTTCACTGAACTGCTGGTAGTGACGTGCCGGTTTTACAGCTGGTACGGTAATCCATCTCAGATTTGTTTGAAAAGAAGAGAAAGGGAAAGGGGAATTTTAGGTTACACATTTCCAAAGGTGGTAGGGGAAGGGACTGAGCTGTCCTGGTAGTTACCCTCCCTGTTCCATTATCTTCATGGCTTATTATACACGAGGCACTTAACGTATTTGCACCATTTTTAAATGGTATTATAATAGTTCAAACTGCAAAACCAGCCTAATCTGCTCTGTTTTTATTAGCATCATACTTTAGCATCTGAGCAAGGACATGTGCTTTTGTAAAGTTAAACTGGTTTTTAACAAAAAAGTTACCCTTGAAGACTTTTCGTACCACTCTGATTATGTCTGATTAAAACAAAGGCAGGCAACTAGTAAAAAAGCATTGACAGGGAAGGGAGCCATGCGTTTAAGAGAAAAATGTATACATACACACATTGAGATCTTGTAGATCACACGATTTAAATGTTACAAGACTTTTAACAATAGTGTGGTGCAAGTGAAGTTGTCCTGTGGGCTGATGGTGACTAAAGCCTTTGTTTTCTATCCTTCCTAGAAATTAAGAAGCCACCAGTGGCCCCCAAACCAAAATTTGTGGTAGGACACAAGGCAACACCTCCACCTGTTGCACCGAAGCCCGATGTTGTACTTTCTGGTGTTATACAAGCAGCAAGGAAAACCAAGCCAGCAATTGCACCGAAACCAAAGGTTCTCAAGAGCTCATCCGTTCCAGAAGTTAAGCCTCCATCGTCTACACGAAAAAGCACAAAAAGCTTTGAGGAGCACAGGGGAGATTCTTCTCAAACGCTAGACCACTTGAACTATAAAAATGAAGCCTCGGAAGGGAGTATTGGTAACACAGCATATATTCTACCAATGTCGTCTTGCAAGTTTGGATGCCTTCATAAGCTTGGAAATGGGGAGAACACCTGTAAAACTCAGATAATTTTTGAGCACTTTGAAAACTTGGAGAACATCAAAGTCGGTGACAAAAACACACTAGCTCTGGGGGACAGTCACAATGAAAAACTGGCAAATAGAAATCAGGTGGTTTTGAAAGCCAGCATTTTGGAAGAGAAACTTAAGGACGTTCTAACTCATAGTGTGTTTCCTAACAGCAGTCCTGTGAGGCACAGGTATGCAGACAAACTTGACAAAGGGGATGGCAGCAATTCCAAGAACGACGTTAAAATAGAGTTTATGGAGCTTGTGCAGTCGTCTTCGTCGTCTGAGGTAGCCAAAGGGAAGCAACAAAATACTGACGGTAAGCTCACTGCTGATGAATTTCAGATGTCTGAAATTTGTCCTAGTTTGACTGCAAATAACCACAGTTGCTCTTGCCCATTGGACCAGGAAATCCTGGAAAATGAAAATTTAAGTAGCAATAGCACATTTTCGGGTGAAATAAGTATGAAAGCAGATGCTGATAAAGCCTCCGCTGAAACATCTTCGGTCCTGAGCTCAAAAGTGCTTCCTATCCCTAAGCCAAGAAAGCCGCGTGCTGCATGTCTAGTCCGTCAGGATGGCATAGACGCCACAGGAGAAGGAACAAAGGAACCATCTAATTCAGAGAAAGATTCCTTTGGGCTTGTGGACCAAAGCTTTAAAAAGCCAGCAAAAATTAATATCCTTGGTCAAAGTGTTTGTTACAACCATAATACAGAAGTGCTTCATCCTGAAAAATGTGAGATAACTCAAAGCAATGCAGACAAAATGCATCAGGTGAAGGAACCTGCAACAGAAGAGTCAACTTCACAAAACCTTTTGCCTCACTTGTCACACAAAACTTCTGATTTGGTGGAACGTGTTGAATGTTCTTTAGATGCAGACCATAACTTAGTTAACTCCATGGATGAGATGACAGATGATGCCAGCATGCTAGATGCTGTGGACAAAAGGACTAACTTTGTCAGGTGTGATGCTTTGTCCATGAGTTTGCCAAAGCAACTCAAATTAACTAGCAGTCAGCACTCATCTGCTTCCAATAGCCTCCATGTTTCCCCACAAAAATTGGAAGATAAAGAAGGTAAAATAAAGGATGAAAGTTCTCCAAAAGTCATTCCTAAGAAACCACAGAGGCACAGCCTTCCAGCTGCTGGCCTGCTGAAAAAAGCTGCATCAGCAGAGCTTGTGGAGAAAAGTTCTTACACCTCCAGTGAGGACAAGTCGAACAGTGTTACGGAAGGATCTCACTTCACACATCCACCAGCCAAGGGGCAAGGTGCATTGTCATCCTGTGACATACCCAAACGTTCTTCTGAGAAACCCGTCTGGAAGTTACCTCATCCTATTCTTCCATTTTCAGGAAATTCTGAATCATTAAAAACTGCTAACGTTGCTACCAGCTTCAACCACTTGACTGTTGTGACAAAGCCTAGGGCTAAATCTCTCTCTTCTGTGGACATGGAAAGGACAGACAAGCCTTGCAAAGACCATCAGAAGAAAAACAGCTTGAAAAAGTTTCTCAACATGAAACTGTCGGTTTGCTTAATGAAAAGCGACTTCCAAAAATTTCTGTCTAAAGGCAGCCAGTCAATGGATAGTGCTATTGCCAACCTTTCCACCGGGGAGGGGTATGGAAGTGGTAACAACCGGAATACAGCATCTGTAGGCAATGAAAGGAAAGCCAAATCTGCCAAGGTGCATTCTGTAGAAATAAGTAGTCCGGCCTTACAGAAGAAGAGGCAGAGAAACAGAAGTCAGCCTGAGATGCGAAATAACCAAAGGCTGGAGTCTTTAGATGGGCATGTACTTTCGGGAGAGTGTTTGTCAGAAATGCATTTGAATTCTGTAACCAGCACTCGTGCTCCAGAGTACGAGAACGTGCGTCACTACGAGGAAATACCCGAGTATGAGAACTTGCCTTTTGCTATGGGTGCTGGGAGAAATCTCTGTTTTGAATGGCAGAACTCCAGCAGCGTGGAAGACCAGAGCCCTGGCTTCTATGAGGCTGAGGAGCCTTGTGAGGCTACAAGCAGGCGTTTGAGACTTGGCAGGTAAAATAAAAAGAAAAGGGAAGTTAAACAGCTCTATTGTAACTCTATTGGTTGTAAACATGTTTAGATGATGACTTGAGAGGCTGCACCCCTTTCGTTAAACGTCAGCAGGACAATTGTTGCTGTATCTCTTTCTATATGCTGTTTTGAAAACTGTTTGCGCTTGGTAAAGAGTCAAGAGGAAAAGTAAGCTAGTTATTCCTCATATATGATCAAAATTTGGGAAACTAACATATGTGCTTTTCCAGATTTAATTAAAGCAAATCAGATACAGTCATGTATTTGTATCCAAGAATACTTAAATAGGGAGGAATGAACCTTACTCCAGTCTCAGGATGAACTTGAATAAGTGTCCACAGAGTGCATCGTTGCTAGGTTTGTAGGGGGAATGAATGTATTTTTAGATCAGCTGATAGTGCTGGGAAAAGCAGACAAGGTTTTGGATATGCAAATTCTTCATCAGGTCTTGAAAGCTTTTCGGGTATAACAAAAGATACTGCCTCTGCCTGAGTGTAGGGAGTCTTCTGCATCTCCCTGTGCTCCCAGCAAAGGTAGTAACGGTGCACGAGTTCTGCGTGACTCACCCACAATATTACTGAAAAGATGGGGTTTGGTGACTCTGCGGGTTGCTGTATTTTGTTGTTGCAGGAGGTGGTGGAGACAGATAATATCAGCAGATTCAAAAAGGGATTGGACAGATTCATAAACCTGTCCAAAAGAGATGCTTAATGGAATAGGCAGAAACAGATCTTTTAATATCTGTGATGCTGTGACTGTGGATGCTGGGAAGAGGAATGGACCACAAAGAGTGGCCAGGCTTGTATGTTCTCCCTAAATAGCATGTCTTACGGGGTCGGTCAGAGTGTCTTAACAGGGGAAGCATTGTTTTGACCCAATATGGTGTCATTTAACTTCGTAACTTCAGCTAATCAGTTGGTCTTACAGATCCTAAAGGTTTATCTCAAACCAGCAATAAGGATTTGAATGAAATATGCAACCTGTATTTTTAATAGTCCCCAGCAAACTTCTTTGCACTATTGAGACTATATGCATAATGACAAGAAGAAATGAGCTAGCTTATAGACAGTCACGTTTAACTTCATTTTTCACTGGGAGTTGCTAAGCTTCATTTCATTTGGGGGGTGTGTGTGTAGCAAAACACATGCTCCAAAGAACCTGAGAGCTGGCTATTCTTTAGGGGAGCGTGTCCTCTTCTATAGGAGGAGACAAGTATTTTAAGTGGCATCCTGCGTTAATAATTGTTATAGAGTTGGTATTCTCAACACTGGACTGTTTGATGGAAAGCATGAGGCCTTATTGTGGGAAGTAGAATTTCTGGTTATGGGCTTGGTATTGGTATATTTATTCATGTGGTGGTTGAGTATTTTTCTTGTTTACAGTAGGGTGTTTCTTGGTTTTGTCTTTGGTATACTTTTAAGTTCCTGACTGAGGGTATGCTTTTTGTTTAAATCTAGTCTTTGGGTATCTTTCAAGGGTTTCAACCACACTCTCTTTGTATTACCTTGATTTGGTTTACCTGCAAACTTAAATAAGGATGTATGTTATGTGTTTGCGATCTGTTTCGGTTTGCGTTGTGGTTCTGGGTGCAGGTGAATGTCTTTGCTTTAGGAAAAGACAAGAACAGTTTTGCTGTACGCACCATGGTAGACACAGGACTGCAGTTGCTCCTTGAGTGAAATTCCATAGTTTTCTTACCTGGCTGAGTGTGTGGGATTTATAGTTATTCCCTCTCCACACAAACCTTCCCTATTACCAATGGTGATTTAAGAGTTTAAGTGATCTCTTGCACCCTGGAACATCTGTACCTGTAGCTGCTCCTTAAGCTGCATCTCCTTGACATAACTTGGTTTGTGTTGTATTTTTCTTTAAAAAGCACACGTAAAAAACTGTAACCAGAGCCATTTAGAAAAGTGTTTAAAATAAACTAAATTACATAGTCAGAAAGTACGTTAGGAAACAATTAATGCAGGCAGGTACTTCAGTAGATCTTGGGGAACAAAGAAATCCCTAGGGGAAAAAAGGGGACACAACGGGGCAGTGGTCTCCTGACCGGGATCAGCTGCTGCTGGAAGAGCAGGTACAGGTATTCGTTTTGGTTCTGGCTTGGGAGGGGTAAGGGTCCTTGCCCGGACGGAGCCGGGCAGGCAGCTTCTCCAGTTTTCCCATCCGTTGTTACCTCAAATCCTTTGAAGCTTCTTTATCAATGTCATTTTACCTTTTCTGCATAGTTCTTTAAGAGCCTTTTATCGTTTCCTGGGCCAGGTGTATTATAAAACCAGTTAGAGAAACAGTGCTGATGTTATTGAAATAATTACCGCTTGTGTTTTCCCCAACCTGTCAGAACACGCACTTAGCTCTTTTTCATAGATCGTGGCACATAAAACTCCTGTAATGCACTGCTAGTGGGGATCTCAAAGCGAATTATCTTAAATTAAAACCACCATACAAATGAGATTGTTCTGAGAAATGCATAGACTGATTGCCCACACTTCTAGTCATAGGAGCACATATGCAGTATATTAAGTCTGAACGCCAGGCTTGCCATTACCAGAAGGGCTTGGTGATATCTTTACCCTATGTTACATTTCTTTCTGGAGGAAGAAATGAAATTTTCATAATGTACCCACTGCTTCAGTGGTTACTGAGAAATTTCCTCCCGATGCCATCTGGTGAAACCGGTATGCTTTAATGGAGAATGGTAATAGCTTCTGACACTCTTTATCCTGACTTCATCTCTCTTATTAAATTCAGATACGTTTTGTTTGCTTGGGCTTTCCCACAAGGATTTCAATGCAAATGTTGGGCCTGGGAAATTAATGGTGGGTATCGGTTGTCACTTACCACTTGATTTTTGAGTTATTTGATGTCAGCCTCCCAGGCGCTGGTGATGGGAGACTGATGGGTTTTGCTTGTGTTAAGTAGTTCAGGGGAATATTCTCAATAAAGAAAGTAGTGACAGTACCTTGGGAGCAGATAATCCATGTTTTATTTCCACTATAGAAAAAAAAAGTATCTTAAAACGTTTTTTAAGGATTATTTATTTTGTCCTAGCCTACCTGTTTGACTACCGATTTAAAATGGATAATTAAGATGAATGTGTTATTATGAGGACTCTGTAAACAAAGTGAGTAAAGAATAGATGCTGTGGCATAGAAAATGTACTGTTAAATGTTAAAGAAGTTTTAAATATCATTATCCAGTTGCAGATAACAACAGGGAAAGCAGCTCTTTGGGTTTGTTCTTGTGAGAAATGAATGATTCAGGCCTGAAAAGTGAAGCGAAAAGTCAGTGCTGCTGGTACCGCCACATTTCATTTTAATGTTGTCAGAGACCAGTAGTTGTAACGGCTCTGTTTTGAAATAACACCATTTTTTAAAAAACCTCCTCATGAAAGAGAAATATTTATGCGTTGGTTATCCTCTTTTTAGTGATAAACCTTTATTCTGAGGAGGACAGCAAAATCTTCCTTAAAACTAAAACTAAAATTGAGGGTACGTTTGTCCAGTAATCTAAAGATGCAGAGGAACAATGAACGTGCCTTGGAACATCTGTTGTGCTGCAGAAAACAGAAATTTGAACTTTTCTGGATCTTGTGGACTTCCTTTTGGTATTTGTTACATTGCTCTAGGCAAGGGAATTGTACTTCAGGTTGAGCGAGTCTGCTCCTTCACCCTTCAGGGAATAGCGTACTGTACTTACTGGCTACTTTTGGCAGCGTTCCTTCAAGATGTTGCAAATGTACATGACTGCTAATTGATTTTGACAAAATTTATAGCTGGGTCATTGTGTTTCTGGCTAGGATTTTTCTTTGGGAAGGGCTGGGGGGGATACCATGTGACAACAATCCTTTGAGATCTTAATGTTGGTCTAATTAAATACTGCTTCCTATTTTTCCCACCCCTGCTGATTTAGAATAATCCATTGATTTTCCAGAAATGAGCATCTCAATGCAAAATGTAAACTTAGTTTTCTGGACTAAATTCTGCTTTGGTGACTTGAGTCCCCAGAGGTCAATTAAGTGTTCATGAAAGCCTTCCTGGAATATTGAATTTAGTATTGAAATCTGTGTGGTTAAGCACTTTGCTTTGATATGCGTTCCTCTTTGATGTACTGAGCTTTGTTGGGGTTGAGACGTGTCTGATGAGCAGCATTGCACCAGATAAATGTGGTGGTGTTTAGGGATTGGGTGTGTTAGGGAAGGGTGTGTGGTTTTTTGTTTTGTTTTTTTCAGTTGCAAAATTCCCATTCAAAAGCCCTTCCAGAGAAACAGTAAATTATTAAAATAACTGCAGCGTCTAAGGAGCATTTAAAAAACACTTATGCTGAGATTTGAATGCATGAAATAAATTTTAGGTATTGAAGGTGTTATATTTATACATTAAAAACCACATTTTCTTTTTACTGAACTTTATTGAATGGTATCATTTCTTGGTACGTAGAGGCCAGGTATATGGATTTTTTTGGATTTCAGCTGCTGCTTAGAGATAATAAAATTAGTTTCTGATCTGAAGAAGGCAGGTTCCTTTTCCTCCATCAGCTCTGCAGTCTTCTCCTGTCTTCCAGTCTCCCACCGCGTGCTTCTAACTGGCTTCTGCCACCCTCAGTCGTACGTTAAATGCTTCCTCTGCAATTGTACCTCAGGTTTTAGTGGAACAGCTTTGTTCATATGCTATTTAGGTTTCCGATCAGGCTTCGTTATCTTTGCTCACTTGTTATCATTGGCTTTCTTTTTGTATTCTGCTTCCTTGAGCCTGCCTTTTTCTCTTCCCCTCCCTACCTTGCCTTCTCACGTACGTGTTACGCAGCTGGTAGGCTTGTGCCAACTCCAGTAAAGAGTGAGTCAGACGGCTCCCATCTCCGCTTCCCGTCCCCCGCCAGGCTGAAGGCAAAGCCAATCTGGCAGTCCCAGCTCTGGCACTTGGGAGCGAGGAACGGACAAAGGAATTTTTGGCTACCGTACATAAGGAATATGCCGTCTTGCTGACTTCTCATGTTTTGCTTTTACGGACTATGAAGAAATAAATTAATTCTTTAATGAAGTTAGGGTTGTCTAATCAGAGTCCAAATCAATGAGAAATGGAACTACTGGTGAGAAGTGGTAGTACTGAATATTGATGTTCTGACACAAGGACTTTGGGAAGGAATTGGGTGCATGCAGATGGTGGGACCCTCGTCCCAGGGCTGTACGCCGCTCTCGGAGCTCCTTCTCTTTGCCGAGGGTTAGTCGCATCACTGACCTTGGGTCTGGAATTACCCTATTTTGTAGTGTCAAGTTAATTATTTTATACTACTAGGGTAGCATGTAGAAACTGCATGAAAGACTTGCAGTGAATTTTTTTGCTCAGGAAAGCATATGGGGTGTTTTGGGTTTTCTTTTCTTTCCTTGCAAGAAACCTTATGCAAGTCAGTGTCTCCATGGTCTGCTTTTCCAGTAAGAGAAGGAGTTTTCCTTAGTATTGGGGTGGCTTTTGGTTATACAGCTGTACAGTTTAATCTGCTGTACAACCCCAAATAAAATGCATATATTATAAGAAGACGATATGCACTCTGGGAAAATACTTGAATCTTCTAAAGCAATCTGGGAGAAGTATGCTAATCCACCCCCCCCTTTTTTTTTTAAAATCAGAATAGATAGAAACTTTCTTGCTTTAAAAGAATCTTGACATATTCACATCCAAATGTGTTTGAGATGTGCTGATTTCATCTGTTTTGACATTGGGAAAGATTCTGAGGTCTGATGCTCTTCGTGTCCAACAAGGGGGAGAAAGGAGTTGCAGAACTGCATTTTTCTAGTACCAAGTCCATTATTCTAGTATACAGTCCAGTCTTGAAAAGGTTTGAAAGGTCTTATGAATTGAAAACAATTGTGAGGATCTCCAGGATTGTCATGAAAGAGAATTTTTGTCTTTGGTATTTATTTCATCCCTCTTTTCAAGGGCTCCCTGTTGATTTTAGTAAAAGAAAGAGGTGGGTGAAGCAGGTTGACATGGACACAGCACACAGGGAAACTTTTGACAGAATCGGAGGTGCAATAATGAAAGACTTCTAATTTATCGGATGGTATTACAAATGCTACATAAAAATAGATGTGATTGAAGTTTATCTTTTTACTGAGCGTAGTTGGCGCTGGGTGTGTCTGAGTATGAGAGGGAGCAAGCTGACAGTGGCGGTGGCAATGAGGCAGGCACTGCTGGGGTGGGCAAATCCCTCTGCTGCTCTCCAAAAGGTTTGGTGGTTACCTTTGTCCCAGTCTTGTGCAGGCTAGAAAATAACATCACAGTAACCTTGAAGCACGTGCAGTCCATGTGCATTGAAAGAGCCATTTTGAGGATAAACTGTGCTATCCTTTTTTGTTCCCTACCAAAGAAGTGCTTGCTACAGATGGCAAAAATGTCCTAACTGTGCTGGTCCCATCGATTCCCCCTGGTACAATACAAGGATGCCCTCCTCCTTCGTCCCGGTGATGTCGACTCAGTTCAGCGCATCGGCGCTTGCCTTCAGCCGAGGGGTGGCTTAGTGTGATGTGGGGGAACCTCAAGTAAGCAAACCAGGACATAACACCCTTGTGTCCCTTAGCCTACTTCTTCACCCCCCTGCCTAGGGATTACAGGAACTCAGGTGTCATGCACTTTCATAAGTTAATCTCCAACGCTTTATCTTTTTCTTTCCTCTCTTATTCCCTGTTCGTTTTTTTCCAAATTTTGGCATTCTTTGTATGTATTTCCTTTTCCTTAAGATGGAGGAAGCTAAGTTAACGTTGCGTATTTGTCACTGGATGTTGGCCTTTCTCCCCCGCCTCCAACACGTGCGCTCTGTCTCCTGTTGCCAACGGTAGTATAAATTGTGGGTTAACAAAATGTAGCTCCAGAGAGTATCTCAGATGTAGAATGGAGAGTCAAATGTGACATGAGAATTGATGAAAGACCCATTTATATGCTCAACAACAGGCTTTTCCTGTGGGTTATTTTCAGCGTTGGCTCAGGAAATGTGCTTGTGAAGCGCTGTGGTACTCTGGTTTGTATGGTGATACTTGAACTGCAGCAAGGTCTAATGTAATTGTGTATGTAAAA
>NW_009624797.1:18363-23984 GCF_000690535.1 Cariama cristata | reverse complement strand
CATTCCTGAATCCGGTTCCTGTTGACTGCTGAGTCCAGACCGTGATGTCCAGGTGCCCCCCCTGCTGCGACAGCGATGCGAGCTGCTGCGGCCTGCAACTCCTCACCATCATCAGGAAACTCAGTATCGGTTTTGTATACTTTTATTTCTATTAATAGTAGTATTAGTATTAATATCATTATACTATTTTCCATTATTAATGTTTTATTAAAGTAGTTTTAATGTCCAACCCATAAGTCTCTCTCCATTTTCTCTGTCCTTTCCCCTCCTGGGGGGAGGGAGGGGGTTAACAGGGAGCGTCTGCCACCTGTTTTAAGAGCCGACCAAGCCTTAGACAGTGTCATTTGGTTATTAATATTACAGCTGTACTACTTGTTTTGGTACAAGGTAAATGATAGACCTTTTCTGATATTGTCCAAACAATGGAAAAAAGACACAAATATGTTTTGCACATACAGCAACAAAAGACCAAAAGAAGTAAATGTCTCTTTTTTCACTAACATGAGTTAACAGAGATTCACATGCATATGAACAGGATCATGACAGACCAAACCAGGTCCCAGGATACTTTCCATGATGTAACCTTTTCTTCCCCACCTCTCCAGTGACTAAAGTAAACTGCTGTGTGTCAAACTGAATGCCATTGCCTGAACACAGAACATTGTAAGCAATTATTTGGTCATGAAACCCTCCCTATCTAATTTTATGATGGCACCTGAATAACAGCAAGACAGAGCAGTCACAAAACCCGAACAATTTCATGCACTGTAGTTACGGCTGGTTTGCTGTGGGTATACTCTCTGGAGCTTTGCACAGTCCCTTCCCTCCCTACATTTTAGGAAGTTAATTTTGCATTCCTTAGGAGAGAAAATACAAAAGAAGGTGAAAATCTCACCCCTAATTAAATAGTGAGAGAATTTTAAAAATAGACATAGTTGCAATTATGTTCACTGAGACATTCACAGAGACACTGCACTAAGAGTAGTAGACTCACCTTAAACTGCACATGCAGTCACTGCTAATTTACACGTTTCAAATGTTCCATGGCATGGGAACCAGATTAGCCTAATTGGTGATAAGAGAAATTGTAGAAGGCTCCATAGTTTCCATGTAAGTCTCAGAAATGTTAAAGAACCAGTTGGTTAAAACTAGGTAGAATGTGGATCTTCATACAGACTAAACTGTACTTTTGGGAATTCAGTGGATTATAAAGTCCCCATTTTACACATTATTAGCATAATAATTCTCCTATGTATAAGAAACCAAAATAGGGTTCTTTTTGACAGTAATCTGTACTGCACAAAAGGTGTATACACTGTATATAATTTGTTAATATCAAGAATCTGTGTTTCTTTGGGATGATGATAGTGACAGTAAAAGAAAATCCAGGTAATAAATATATTGCACCCTACTTCCAATCCTGTTAAAAAAATGTTTTGAAAATAATAAACTGGGACTTTGTGACCTGTTGGCTTATGCACAGAGATGTGCTGTGACTGAATCTGCTTTGTCTTGCTCTGCTTTTACAGCTTGGTGCACCTTTGTACATCTGACACGGCTGCTGAGGGAACTCAGACTGGAGTAAGATGTGGAGGAATGAATGGTGGATTGAGTTGGTGTTGTTCAGGCCCAAATTAAAAAGAGATCAAATAAGTGATAATGAACTGCACAGTGCAGGAATAAAATGCTTGCAAACAAATTCCATAGGACAAGGGGTAAGGGTTTTAAACTAAAAGAGGGTAGATTTAGACTAGATATAAGGAAGAAATTTTTTATGATGAGGGTAGTGAAACAATGGAACAGGTTGCCCAGGCAGCTTGTAGATGCCCCATCCCTGTGGAAACATTCAAGGTCAGGTTGGACAGGGCTCTGAGCAACCTGATCTAGTTGAAGATGTCCCTGCTCATTGCAGGGGATGTTGGACTAGATGACCCTTAAGGGTCCCTTCCAACCCAAACCATTCTATGATTCTATGAAATTCTCCTTTAGAAGAGATTTGAGATCACAGGAGTCCCCAGTAGCTCAGTTAATTCTACTTCATGAAGGCGACTGAATATTAGAAGCTATTGCTACTTCAAGTAACTATAGTCATTATATGAGAACCTAAAACATCCTCAAAACCTCGCTTTGTATATTCATGAAGTTCCCAAGCCCCTAATTTTTTTCATTAATACTCCCTAGGTTTCTCCTGGCAGGAAAGTACAAAATCGCAGTTCTTGATGTTGCTCAACTTTTTGCATCTGAAGATGTATAATTAAACTAAATATCCCTCTCTCTATTTTACCAATGGAGCCTGACCTGATAGAAACACTCAGAGCACATTTCACAGATTAGACATCTGGACAACATAAAATAAAACTGAGGCTATCTGTTGTCTCCACTGTTATGGGGTGTGATATGAAAGTCCAGGACTTGATTTCTCTTTTAATCTGCTGGGAAAAAAGAGTTCAAACCATGGTCTCTCAGGGTACCCCTATACTGCAAAATAGAAAGGCTCAGGAATCACTCATTGCTTCCAAGAGACAATACCAAATGGCACAAAGTGACTATAATGCTAAAGGATAATTCTGTCTAGAGCAGACTGGCTTTATCCACACTATTATGTTGCTTGGCTTTTCTGTCCCCCAGCCTTGTATGTTGGTCCTAGAAAGTAATTATTGGTTTTGTACATTTTCAGTTCGAAGTACCTGAAATAATGGGAAGCTGTGTTGCAACCTTCCAGAATGGTGTTTACCTAACATGGTGCTGAAAGAATTTGTAAATCCTGGGATACGGCAGGATGATGCTGTAGGTGTTTGAAGATGTCACACTGTTAGGATAGCACTGGAAAATTGTGTAAAACAGAGAAAGGCAAACTGCTAATGTAATTTACATAGACTTGTGCCTGAAGACAGACTCTGGGCAAGGGTGAAGGTGTGCATTTCAGCTCTGTGAGTTCTAACTTGGATAAGTGATGAATTGTTTAGGAGGCAATCCCCTGTATAACAACTATTGCAAAAATTCTTCAAAGGGGAATTTTGTGTCTGCTTGGTCCTTTGTCCTTGCTTGTTCTTTTCAAAAATTACTACCCCTGTCCAGACACTAATAAGGAAGTAAACTGCTTAAATTCAAGGGAATGATAGTGAATAACAAAACAGCAATGAGTGAATTTCCTCTCTGGAAACGCGAATAAAAGGAACTAAAGAACTTTTTATGTATATTTTATTATTATTATTTTGAATATTCTTAATTTTAAAAGGATTTTTACAAAATATCTTCAGTTATTCAACACCTCTGCATGTCAAGGTTTTTTGGTCACCTCTGTCAGGGAGGTAGGGTGACAGTGCTCACCCCCTCTAGGAAAGAGCTCAGGATCTGCCTCCTCAGCTACCTTAGGTTCACTGAATGTTCGTGATGGAAAACTAAACAAATTCTGCAATCCGTAACTTCTTACTGGGTCTCACAGCTGTTGAATAAGGCTGGCTATTCATAAATAAAATAGCAGACCCCAGACAAACTCCCAATGTAATCCCTTTCATTTAAATAAAACAGAAGAATGTCACTAATGAGGTGCCAAATTAAGGCAGCAAGTGCTCATATACATTCCAGGCAGCTGATTATTTCTCATCAAGGTGGCTAAGTAATACAGTCCTCATAATGAACTAATGGATTTGCAGGCCCAGTTAACACAAAAGTTCAACCTCAGACAAGTTAAAGTTAATCAAGTACAAAAAGGATTAAATTAGTACATTTA
The DNA here is from genome assembly GCF_000690535.1 of Cariama cristata. Lineage (NCBI taxonomy): Eukaryota > Metazoa > Chordata > Aves > Cariamiformes > Cariamidae > Cariama > Cariama cristata. The sequence continues at coordinate 20,251 of NW_009624797.1, read as the reverse complement.
AATTCCACTGACAGAGGCATTAGAGCTGTGCTGTATTCCCTTATTTTCTGCTCTGGTGTTAAGTGCTGGGAAGAGAATGGCAGGTGAAGTATCCCACTCTTTGGGGACTTCATGCTTCAGTTCGTTACCACCCATGCATATGGAGTCGCTAATGACAGAGCGGCTACCCATCAGGGAATGCAATTCCACGTAGACATTTTCACCAAAATGGATTATTTCAGCCTCGTTGGTCACAGATTCTGTAGTTTTCCAGTGATTCATCTTACTATTAATAATGTCAGAGAATTTTAGGCCCTTGAATTAAATAATGATAAATAGGAGCCACTGAGCGAGCTCGGCAGAGGCAGTGCTGTTTATTTCAGTGTGAAGCTCTGTCAGGCCTGATAAATCGGATCCCTGAAATAGTTTATAAAGTACTGAATTGATGTGGCGGTTGGTGAGGGAGAGAATTAATGTTACGAAATGGGCCTGCAACCTAGATTTGATGAAAGCTGAGGAAAGCCTTTTATATAAATTCTGTGTCTGTGTAGGAAATGGTTGCAGTGAGAGGTGAAAGAGCTGCACAGGGAAATAATGTGCTTCTGTAATCTCTGCGGGCTATAGGGCTAAAGAGGCACTCTACGGATGCCGGTGGTGCCAGAGATCTGCGGTGCTACATGAGAGCTCTGCTGAGTGGAGAGGTGGTCACAGGCTGCTCGTTTATAGTACCAAACACTGAGGACACACTGCACAAAAGAAAAATGAAAGCCCGCTTAAAGATGTAGAAGAGGCTTTCAAGTTCCACATGGCTGTCTTTGCCAGTCTGTTGGGGAGGAAGAGGTCCTTGATGTTGCCCTGAGTAGTGCAGTCACTGTTGCTAATCTCTCTGGCTGAATTAATAGTTTCCTCTTCAGATCACTTCATAAAAATCCCCTGGAAAATGTATGCTAAAATAATCTTCCATCCAGTTCATAATTCTAGGCGGGTGCTTTCAAATTACAGCAGGCAGGATTGCTAAGTGCAGTGGCCAGTAACATAAAGCAGGCTGATCTGTGTGTGCTGGGAGGTAGGTCAGCTTTCAGGAAAAGCATGCTATGCACACAAATGGGAATTTTTCAAAACTGCTTACTAATGAAATTAGACACATAATTGCTGTTAAGGTTAGTGAGACCTGGTGAAGTACAGATCTTGCAAGTGATCGGTAACGCAGGTGTGATATTTCTGGACAATCAGACCAAATTGAGGGGGGTTATGATAACAGTGTTTCTCCAGCTGTTCCAGATATGTCAACACACCATTGGACGAACACCTTACATGTTTTAATTATTGCTAGGGATTTAATATTTAACCTAGGCTTTTAAATAGGAGATTCCTTTCTGAGATCCTGATGTATGATGTTTCTCAGATAAAAAAAGAGGAGAGGAATTCCGTGGATGGGGGTTTTGATGCTCACTCGCCATGCAAATCCAGTCTGCTACACTACTTTTCAGTTTCATATTTGCTTGTGAGGACACCCAAGAAGGAAGGAAAGGAGAAAGGGCTTTTTTGATGTCACTCCCTCACCATAAAAGCCTTTTCTGACATTTTACTGCACTACTAAAGGCTAACGCAATTGCTATTCATGTGGTTTACAGACTTCAAATCAGCTGTTGACCACAGGATGAGGCTGTCAAATTAGGGATGAGAGTTTTAACAATTCCATGTCTGCTTGTTCCTACAAGATAGTAAAGGGAGAGGAAGATGGTAGAGGATTATCACCTCCAAAGCCAAGTCCCAGGTGTCATTTCTAGTCCTTTTTTTCTCATTAAATGCATCATTCTTCATATAGGTATTCACCATGCATATTTGACAAACCTACAGCATTTTCAAGACCTGAAAACAAAAGCCAGAGCTACTCTTATACAGCTCA
>NW_009624797.1:0-18204 GCF_000690535.1 Cariama cristata | reverse complement strand
TTTCCCATCTCTACTAATAACCATAAAATTGCTCTGTAAATTGCATAAATGCATGCAGTATCAAAACAAAGAGAACACTGCCATGAGAAAAAAAAAATATACTTTTCCTCTAAATATATTATTTACAAGTGATGTGCATGGAAATGTCTTGATACCTATTTTCTACCTCTGTAGTTACGTCCTTCCTTCATCTCTGAAAAGCACAAGATCTGATTACAAGTGCCTTGTGCAAGGACGAAAAATGGAACAGGCTAGATTAAACAGTCTTCTGATTACCTTTATATGGACAATTTAACCTCTTAATCTTCAATATCGCAGGGATAGGGAGAGATTGTAAAATGTAAAGTAAAAGCAAAGGAAGACATTTGGAAAGTTCTGCTTGGTACTGATAAAAATATATATATTTAGAAATGAAATAATAATACCATTTTTCTCCAACGTACTTAATCTTTTTTGCCCTTCTAATTCTGTTTGAAAGAAGAAAGACTTTTTGAATATCAAATAGCTTGCAGGAGCCTAAAAAAATGCACGGAAAACAATGGAAAGACTCCCAGACACTCAGCTCACCTAACTTTCCACATTTGCAATGCAGATACCAGCATCTGAGCTAGTTGCTCTGGTCTGTCTTTCCAATCAGTGGAGAGAAACAACCACTTTTACTGCCCTATGTTAGCATAAGATGGATTTATCCTTTTAAGTATATCTTTCTTCTCTGAGTATAAAGGTACTTGTAGGGTGACTGTCTTATACGTTAACACTGTAAACATCAACACTGGTGACATGTATCCTGTCTTTGGCAGCTTTAATGTGTTCAAGACATTGCTCCTTAGTGTAAGTGATGGGTAAATATATGACTTGCATCCAAATTTACATTTATGAAATACAGGGAGGCTCCATTCAGTTCCTGTTTCTCTAGTCATTCCTACTAGCAGAAAAAGGACAGTCCCATAGGTTGTGCACAGTTTGTTTAGAAAACAGCACACTGAAATGAGGAAAGTTTCGGGGGAAAGGACTAAGAGGAAACCGTCTCAAGTTGCACCAGGGGAGGTTCAGGCTGGATATTAGGAAGAACTTCTCCACTGTAAGGGTCGTTAGGCATTGGAACGGGCTCCCCAGGGAGGTGGTGGACTTACCATCCCTGGAGGTGTTCAGAAAACGTTTAGATGTGGCGCTTCGAGACATGGTTTAGTGGGTTTAGCAGGCATGGTGGCATTGGGTATACCGTTGGACTTGATGATCTTTGAGGTCTCTTCCAACCATAATAATTCTATGATTCTATGATTCTAATCTCTTCCTTGGTCCCATGCCAGTATATAGCAGGACACTCCAGCACCCGGAAAGTGATTGCTCCTGGATGGGAATACCAGATGTAGTCCAGACCTAGTCCCTAGTTCCCCTTCCTATATTAAATAAGTGTTTTACTCCATTCCATCCAAAATGTGTTTCACTGAATTATCGCTAGAAAAGTCCAACTTTATTTGAGTAATTTATATATTGTGCAGTTCTGTTTGTTTGTTTGTTTATTTGCTTTTAATCTGCTTTAGTCTTTGAGTTGCATAAGGGCACATATTACTATCCCCTTATTTCTCTGTCTCCATGTAATTTAAGTTGTAATAACTCTTTAAGAGTGGTTTTCACAGCACAGCCTATGTCCAGTTAAGGTCTAGTCTTAAAAAAGCTGTGTTATGAGATGCAGCTCCTTTAGTGACATGTGTCTGGGCAGGGATAAAGCAGACTGTAAAACTGACTGGGAAGGGATTCAGGATAATAATAACAGCTGAAGCTCTTCTCAAGAAAAAGAGGTACAGATGGCAGAGAATTCCCCTTGAGAGGCCGAAATAGCCGGATGAGAAGAAATTACGATGGAAACCTCTATTTCTATAAAAACATTTCAAAGTGAAAGCTTTTGTATGAAATCTGCTTAGAAAGTATCTGGGAAGGGGAAGAGGACTTGATACTGAGTTTCTTAATCTTTGGACTGGCAAAACTATCATACAGTGAATGATGTCCTAGCAAAAGGCTCTAAATCAGGTTCCAGGTGTCACATTTGAGTCTTTCTGTAGGGAGAAAGCTTAGTGACACTCTCCAGTTTTAGGATGTTTAATAGTGTTAGTAATAGTTACAATTAATATTAGCAATGAATGTGGGTAGCTCTGTGACTGCTGATGAAGCATCAGCTTCAAAGTTGCTTGTGATATGTTAGGACTGGTAAATAATTTAGATGAAACTACATAAAAGTTTTAAAAAATTAAAGGTCTTTCTTGTAATTGTTTATGGAAATTCTGTGTAAAGTGATAAAATCAGACTATCTGCAGTTCATCCAATATGAATTTTAAAAAAAAGTTTCTGTGCTATATATATGCTGGAAGTTAAGGATGGGGAGCTGAGCGAAGCCCCCATAGTCCAGAAGGAGATGGTTAGTGATTTGCTGTGCCAATTAGACTCTCATAAGTCTATGGACCCCAATGAGATTCACCCCAGAGTAATGAGGGAACTGGCAAAAGAAATTGCCAAGCCTCTCCCCCGAGAGTAAGGGGGAAACTGAAAAAAAAACTGCCAAAGCCTCTCGCAATCATCTACCAGCAGTCCTGGTTAGCTGGAGAAGTTCCAGCAGGCTGGAAGCTAGCAAATGTAATGTCCATCTACAAGAAGGATCGGAAAGACGATCTGGGGAACTACAGGCCTATCAGCCTGTCTTCGGTTCCGGGCAAGGTTATGGAACAGATCATCTTGAGTGCCATTACACAGACATGAAGGAAAATCAGGGATTCAGGGCCAGTCAACATGGATTTATGAAAGGAAGATCATGCTTAACCAATCTGGTTTCCTTTTATGACAAGGTGACCGGCTTGGTAGATGAGGGAAAGGCTGTGGATGTTGTCTACCTAGACTTTAGTAAGGCCTTTGACATAGTCTCCCACAGCATCTTCCTAAACAAATTGGCTGCTCGTGGCTTAGATAGGTGGAGTCTTCAACGGATAAAAAACTGGCGGGATGGCTGGGTCCAGAGAGCTGTGGTCAATGGAGCTAAATCCAGTTGGCGGCCGGTCACTAGCGGTGGTCCCCAGAGTTCAGTTTTGGCGCCAGTGCTGTTTAACATCTTTATAGATGGTCTGGATGAGGGGATTGAGGCCACCCTCAATAAATTTGCAGATGACACCAAGTTGGGTGGGAGTGTTGATCTGCTTGAGGGTAGGAAGGCTCTGCAGAGGGACCTGGACAGGTTGGATTGATGGGCTGAGACCAATGGCATGAAGTTGTACAAAAACAAGTGCCGGGTCCTACATTTCCGCCACAAAACCCCCATGCAGCATTACAGGCTGGGGGAAGAGTGGTTAGAAAGTAGTCAAGTGGAAAAAGACCTGGGGATGCTGGCTGACAGCCGGCTGAACATGAGCCAGCAGTGTGCCCAGGTGGTCGAGGTGGCCAATGGCATCCTGGCCTGTATCAGGAATAGTGTGGCCAGCAGGACCAGGGCAGTGATCGCCCCTCTATACTCAGCGCTGGTGAAGCCACACCTTGAGTACTGTGTCCAGTTCTGGACTCCTCACTTCAAGACAGACATGGAGGTGCTGGAACGAGTCCAGAGAAAGGCAATGAAGCTGGTAAAGGATCTGGAGCAGAAGTCTGATGGGGAGCAGCTGAGGGAGCTGGGGTTGTTTAGCCTGAATAAAAGGAGGCTGAGGGGAGACCTTACTGCTCTTTACAAATACCTGAAAGGAGGTTGTAGCGAGCTGGGGGTCAGCCTGTTCTCCCAAGTAACCAGCGATAGGACAAGAGGAAATGGCCTCAAGTTGCATGAGGAGAGGTTTGGATTGGATATCAGGAAGAATTTCTTCACCAAGAGGGTGGTCAGGCACTAGAACAGGCTGCCCAGGGAAGTGGTAGAGTCACCATCCCTGGAGGTATTTAAAAGGCATCTAGATTTGGTGCTTAGGGACATGGTTCAGTGGTGGACTTGGCTGTGCTAGGTTTACGGTTGGACTTGATGATCTTAAAGGTCCTTTCCAACCTAAACAATTCTATGATTCTATGATTCCATAAGTATTAGGAGATGTTTCTGCCCATTTTTATATGCAGTTATTCAGGTTCTGGACCTCATGACTGGAAAGGAAACATTCATTTCATTATTGAGCTCAAGTATCTCAGACTCCATGTCAAATTGTAGGTTTTTTTGAGGTTTTCTCAGTTTTTCTTTTGAAAACTATTCTGTTTGTTCAGACCAATCAAGTATTAACTAGTCCTCTGAGCCATAGAAAGTGAGTGTGACACTACAGCATAGCACTCACCTGTAAGAGGTAGAGCTGGTCTCTAGACATCAGTTGGAGATATGCTAAACGTTGAATGGAAAAGCACCTGTTGGAGAAGCATCTCTGCCCCTCTTTCCTCAAACTCAATAGCAATGAACCCTCCCCACCCAAGGTGGGTGCTGCAGTAGTAAATTCACATATAAAAAATAAAACGAGATCCTTGAATAGTCTAGTATTGTTGCTAGAAGACTATAATCCCCTTAATTTCCTTCATATTTTAATGTGGAGAATCGAACCAGTTTCCCTGTAACAGGACACAACTTTGTCTTTGTGATGTTGTAGATCTGAAAGCATGGTGAAAGATGGAAGAACACTGCATTTAACAATTGTATTTCCTGACCTCCAGAGCTTTGGCTTGATATCGCTGAAAAGCTTGCTAGCTGGGATAGGAATCAGTATACAGGTGGCTTTGTCCACATAAACTGAAATAAATTCAGTTGACTACAGGATTGGGCAGATTCAAGCTAGCTTTAGAAAGATAGACTTGGATGAAATATTTTGAAAATTCAGACATAAATATTTCCTTTTTAATCAGTACATAAAAATGCTACTAGTTCTTCCTTTTCTTATCATTGTTCTGTCCCCCTATATCACTTCAATTTTAATGCTTTTATTCAACCAAGTTTAATAATTTTCCATAACTGACTTCAAGATAACAGTTTGTACAGAAAAGTTGTATCAAGTACAGCTTTTCAGTTTTGGTTGTAGCTTCCCATATACTGTGATTAAGAATGTCCTAATTTAGTGTATTGTCATGGAAATCCAGGAAATACCAAAAAATTTGTGGGACTCCAAAATATGCATGTTACTTTTATAAAACAGTAGTAACAAAACAGGCATGAAGAAAACTCAGCAATGTTTTTTTTTAAAATCACTTTTTAGCTAATTTTATGGAAAGGCAAAGTTAAAAAATCCCAATAAACTCTGCAATTTAATAATAGTAATAATCAAGTTACCTGGGGGAATAAATTGGAATTAGATTGTACAGTTTGCTATCAATATTCACAGCAGTAAATGTTACCATATTAACCTTTTCAATTTAACACTGGCATCATAAATCCAATTAAGAGTTTAAAAAAAAAAAATAGTTCTCTTTGAAAGCACATTTTTAAAATAGGGAAACTCCTAATTGTTCTCTTCTTAGCTGTACAGAGTCTATTCTCAGAATCTTCACAATTTAACCCATTTCCTATCACCATAGAAACACCAACAGCTAAAGTCAGTGCAGTTTATTAACAAGTTATCAAATCCCTTCATTATTAAGCAAAACAATTCCAAGTTGTTGTCTATGTCCATCAGTAGATGGAATATAGGTCAGTTTTCATTTTTCCTTCTTTCTCAGTGGTATTTTAAGTCTTCCTGGAGAATTCTGTTACTTGTGCATGCCATGGCAAGGATGCAGGTTATACTGGATGGGGTGAGACAGTTCACATGTATTAATATCCTGATCTTCATGAGTTTCATGATTAGAGACTTGGAGACATGCTTCTGTTTTACTGGAGTGTCTTACTCTTGTGATACAGCTTCACTCCAGATCTGAGTTACAGCTGGAAGGCAAGGTCCCAGGGTGCAAAGGGCAGGTTGGCACAGCCAGAGGAGAGCCAGCATATGTGACTCTTTCTTACAGTAGACCTTCCTGGAAGGAATGTTTTCCCAGTGTCTAATACTGTGACCCTGACACATGAGCATCTTCCACCTGCTCAACATGTGGATGCCTTGCTTGTGCTTTAGGTATGTCAAGAGATTTGCATCCTGTAGCTTTTCTTTTGAAAGAAATTGGAATTAATTTGCTTACTAGTGAAGAGACTTGGATAACTTGTCAATGAACTGCACTGGACTTTGGGTTTTAAGCTACCTTTTTTTTTTCCCTCAGAAAAAAACTCTAGAAAAATGTTATTGAGTTGAATTATCTAGCCACCTTAGTAATTATCAATAACTAATACATTTGTCTTTTTGTTACTCTCTTTTTTTCTGTAAAGATTGTCCTTGAACACTAAGATTTGTTTGGAATTTCTTGTTTTTTTCAGAGATAGCTGCTGAATTGTTTCTACAAATATTTCCAATTAAGCAGGTTATTGGCATACTTGGCATTCAAAATTAAAGATATTTAAATGGCAACAGACATCACACAGGAGGTTTTTGTTCCCTAGTTGCATAAGATGTATAATTTTAGAATCTGAGCTGTATTGCTAAGTAGTTCTCCATCCCAAATATGCCTCTCTAAATGCTCCTTAATATTCATGTAATTTTCCCCTTCAATATTCTTGTCAACAGAATTGTCAGACAGAATATTTAAAGGAAGCAAAACAAAAGGGATTCCAAAGTATAGAGGTGTAACCTCAGACATATGCAAATACATGGCTGCATAGTCTGAGAAATGTATTGCTATCTTGCATGCATGTATGAAGAAGTCCAATTTTCAATATAAATGGTGAGCTACAATCATTATCTTTAGGTAGACACTGTTGAAAGGAACAAATGTCTTTCCTCAATATATTTAGCAAGACATAATGTTACAAGGTAAGGATGTGAAAATAATCTAAATGTCTTCCATTTCCATCTGAAACTTTAAAGTACAGGCATTCAGCTGTGAGACCTCAGCCTTCGTTTATAGTAATTTAGAAGCTGAGAACTAGATCATTGTCCCCTTTGTATGGTTATATCTCTATATTCTGGTGTCATATAAATATTTATCCACAAAAAAATAAAGGTAAATTAAATAAAAAGTTAGTGAGGAGATCAAGTTAAGCTCTGAAATGTTGGGAAGTCTTAAAGCAGATGTCCAATTGCACTTCAATCCATTGAGTATATCATGAGATAAACTGTAATTAGATGCTCACTTGATTTTTTTTTTCAAAGAATACTTGCTTGGCACATCCCACTGGATGCACTGTTCATGCTATTCATGCATTCACTACTTTATTTTTTCTTCTTTGGTTGACAAGGTGACCCCATCATAATGCCAGCTTTTCTTTGACATATACTGTTTAAACTAGACCCAATTAGTATAGTATTAATATTTTTCCCATAGGAATTCTTTAAATATCTGAGAGATTTATAAGTACTTATTAAATTACTTTCACAACAGGACTTTTAAAATAGGGAGAATTATTCCAATTTTGTAGAGTTGAAGAACTGAAATAACCAGATGAGAAGGTCAAAAGTAAATGCTCAGTTTTGACAAAATCTATATGCTTTAAACATTTTGAAGACCAGCTCCTTCTAATTTTCTACTAATTAAACTGTAAATGATAAGCCATTATTCAAATCAGTTGCCAAAAATCTCGGGCCAGGCACCAAGAAAGTGACCACTCGTGAAAGCATTTTGGTCATGCTTTGTTTCATGAATTTAGCTGTCCCATGAAAGCTAAGAGCCATCCTTATTTTTTCTATAATCCTCAGCTAAGCCCTTGCTTGCCTTCCAACTTCTGTTGCATTAGCAATACATGAGAGGTCTTCATTAGATGGGTCCATGTAAGTTGGCTCCTTGAGCAAGTTCCTCCTCTGTGCTGAATGAAGCCAGGGGAGTTGTGTAAGACATACTCTTTGATCAAACAACTATGACTGCCAAATCCATTCAAAATGCCTGCTATTCCTTCCTGGTGATCTCCTTTAAAAAAATCAGTTCAAGGCAAATACGGACAATTTCCAGAAGGGAAAATGTCTTAGCAAATGAATAAAATTTGGTAACACTCTCTACATAACTGAAAATAGTTTATTTCAGTTGGGTAAAGTGAATCATATGTGTTTGTGTGCAGACACTATCCTTTGTTCGCTAAACCCTCGTTCACTCAAATAGGAAGCACTGGACAATGTGAGTAGTAAGGGATGTTACCAATCCCACCTCTAATTAACAGAACTAAAGGGCATTATTTCAGTGGTAATGGAAATGATTGTGATTTCTCAAAGTGGAACTGAAGCAAATCAATCTGAGCCCATTGGACCCAATCCAATTAAAAAGGAGCTAATCTGTTTTCAGAGGGAGGAACATGGCCTACAAGGAAGACACGATGATAACTAGAAGAAAGCAAAGAATTATGATTAATTCAGTTTTTATTTTGCACAGTTGCCCTGACAATTTTTTCTGTGTATTTAATAGTTTATTTTTACATACAATCAAAATAGATGAAGCTTGTTTATCAGTAGCATCACTTGTATTTACAGTGTCAATCTAAAGAAAGACTCCAGTGAATAAACACTTACTTTTCACTTCACAGTCTTGTAGTTCAGACTGCCTTTCACATTCCAACTATTCATTATCTATTCTAGAATCTATCCTAAATAGTTATAATTAGAATATATAAGCTATTTAATTCAGTAAAAAAAAATAGATGTTTACCACTTCTTGATTTCTTGTCATTTGATGTAATGTTCAAAACCAACTTTGTTTTGAAAGCTGGAGACGCTGTAGGAGGTAAGCACATAGATAGCTGCAAAGCGACTATGAGTTGCTACCAGCCGTAACTAGGAACATATCCCATTATTAATGAATCCATTCTGTGATTTCATGCGACGAGATGATAACTGATGCTGTGGTTATGAGCCCGGAGTACCTGCAGCAGGACAAGAGGATCACTAAATCTTATGTCAACAAATCTTCCAGTTCAGATTGGTTGCAAGAGACTTTTAATAGTCCTGCTACCAAGTTTTGGATTCAAGAAATGTCAAAAAGATTATTCAAAGTAAAACACTGAATTGCTTGAGTATGCAGATTTCCAGAGAGCAGGCTTTTTGCTCTTGGCACTGACAGTTCTAGTACAAACTGGAGAGTGCACGTCATAAACTAATGTTTCTCAGCAGAAAACTTAAAAATGGACCAAGATTCACTCTGTGTGTAGCATATCTGGTATGAATAAGCCAGCAGTAGTGATTCACCTTACACCTCCACTTGATGTGGCCCTCTGGACTACCATTTCAGTCAGTAGAGAGCAATAAAGCCCCTAAAGCACAGGCCAGCTGATCCTAAAAGGAACCGGCAAAAGGCATCAGTGCCTCTTTTTCATTACTGTTTATTAAGGAAGAGGAGGGTGACTTACTGCAGACATCTGAAATGAGGTGAAATGAATTCCCCACCCCATCACTTAAGGCAGGGTACTTGATTTTCAAGTTTTGTTGTACACATCTTGAATGCATCTACATACCTCTACTAGCATTTCTCCATATACTTCTCTTGCCTTTTGTACAGGATAGGGAATAACAGTTCTTCATCTGAAGAGTGAATTGTAAGGCTTAATTGTGTGCTGTGCAAATATCACGATTCACTGGACATATCCTAGATCAACCAGTAAAAAGAGAAAGACAGATGCATGGATGAGATTAATTTTTGCTAAATGCTTTGAGCTCTTTTGACATATAAGGCTATATATCTTCATTATATTACTGTTTTAGTATTTTACTTGAACTGGTTTATTCATCCATAGTTTAGAGGATTTTAAGGATAGCCCAGGTTCCTGTCAGATAAATCTCCTCCATTTTGCAGCTAAAAAAGAAACTGAACTAGATTTATGACTGTTAATACCTTTTTTCTTTTAAGGGGAAAATTGATGGACACCTTCCCATGAGACTTCCTATAGATGTGGTTACTGCCCTAATGATTATTCCATATCAAGCCCACTCTGTTAAAGAGGTACTAAATTAAAAGGCTGCTGTTTGAAGCAAAAGCTACAAACTGAATTTCAAACACTTAATAAGATACTGAAAATTACCTCAAGCTTTCAAATGTCACATACTGTAAAAATACAAATCAGACTGTAAAATTCAGCCTAACCGTAATTAACACTATGATGTGTTCAAATAATCAAGATTATCCTCAGAGGAGTCTATTGAAGGAAAGTATTATGAACGGTAGTTCACTAATCATTATATGACAACTATCTTTATGTCATTGATCTAGATTGCCTTGTCTATTTTGTCAGTGTCACTCGGCATCTTTTAAAAAAGGTGATATTTTCACCCACACAGAGACAGCTCGTCCTACAGCTCCAATTGATGTCAACCTTTGCTCACAGTTATCATCTGCACACAGCCAGGCTTCATTTTAAATCGGAGAAGCAGGGATAAATAAAACTGGATAGCTTTCAGTTCCAATCACATCCTGTTATACCCTGCATCAGCCAAAAAGTTATCATGAAATGATGGATTTTTATCTGTGAAAGTGAAAAAGTAAGTTTAATATTTTCAAATTTGTAAAAATATTCTCTCAGATCTCTTGTATGTTTTGAAGAAAGGTTTCTTCTTTGCTTAGAGGATGAAAAAGTTTGAAGGATTTTATTATTTTTAATAATAGAAAGGAATTATTTCTGGAAGAGAAAAAATCAGATGTCTTTTGCAGAAAGGAAAATGAGACAGTCACTATTTTTTGTATTATTAGATAGTCAGCACAGATTCCCAAATTTTGCAAAGCATAGTAATTGAATTTCACAGCTCCATTTCTCATCTTCACCCTTGCAAAATTTTCTCCGATAGATAAAACATGAGATGTAAACTCAAAGGAAGTGAAGGGTTCAACCTCCTTGTATATTCCTCTTTAGTATATACATAAAAAAGTGAAGTTTCTGCAATTTGACCTTTTTTTAAATACATTTCTCCATTGCATATCTCCAAGCACAGCAGTATGAAAGAGAATAAAAATTCTTACCTACCCTTTATGCGTGGTTTAGTCTAATCCTTAAAAATAAAAATAAAAAGCCATGAATAAGAACTGGGGCTAGCCAAGTGTGTAATATGCTGCACTAACAACACTCACTAGAGAGTAAATCACCTATGACTTAGCTTCCAGAACATACAGACTATTAAGGAAAAAAATTTACACTGTGTGATATCCTCATGCAATATAATGCAATGACAGTCAACTCTACCCTTAGTCTGGAACTCAAACAGAACCTCTCCAGAGTTATGTATAACATCAGGCAGAATTGCACTTGACTTGTTGAAAGTATTTTTGTTGGTTTTACTAGTGTCAAAGGAGAGCATGCAAAAACATCATTGGAGAGGATATTCTTAAAAACTGTAAGTTCAGTTGCGCTTCTTTGAGAAATTTAAATGGATTGTGGCTGATTAGGAAATTGTACTCTAAGGTTCACCTCTTCTCTACAGCAAGAGTATGTAGGAGGTCTGGATTTGGTTCCCATCTTTACCTTAAATCTCTGTGCAATGTTGGCAACATCATTCAGTCTCTCTACAATTCAGTTCCCTGTCTATAAATTATATGTAAAGCATTTTTCTTTCTACTGTTTTTCAGTTTCTTTTCTTTACTTCAGCCCTTCAGGAGATGGGTCATCTTTTCCATCCAACGTTGAAAGTGTAGCCACAAAAAAAAACCCCAACAGTAGAAATATCACCAGTAAATAAAATTCAGGATTTGATACTGTGATGGCCTGGTTAATCATCAAGCATTTGAGACAGAACAGTAATAACTTCAAAATGGCCATAAAAGAAATGAAAAATGGCTGTAAATAGCCTATCCTATAAATATTTAAGTACATTTAATATAACTTTGTTATGACAAGTTGGGGTGCAATAGCTAAGTGTTTCCATGATTGGGAGCTAACAATATTGAGGACTAAAACTGTGAAGCTCCCCTGCGGTATTTCACAATAGTGTGCCACATGACATAAATTTAATTATCTAGAGAGAAGACACTATTTTTGCTCCTGGTTTTGTACCTATCCTTCCTTTGAGTAGTCTGGTTCTTTCTTAAGCAGCAAATTAATTTTACAGGCAGAAAAGTAACTGCACTGGCAAGCCCCTGAAGGAAAAGCAATTCCCCCTCAACCATTAAAATCTTAGTGGGCTGTAGAAAGGGTTATATGCTTTCAGTGTCAGAAGCAACCTGCACACTGGTGAGGAGAATGATTTTGGCAATGAAGGGCTCAGGCAGATGGAAAGCTGGCTCTGACAGCCGTTTTTCATATGCCTTCAGTTCACATTGATACGGTTTGAGCGTCTGACTGGTGTTCTGGGTGCAGGGATGGCGCTGCCACGGCTGCTCTGCAGTGGGATGCTGCAGGAAGGAGCAGGAGCTTGGCAAGTGCTGACTGGTAAGGCTGAGCTGCACCTTCTGGAAAGAAAAAGGAAAGAATCTGTTAAGTAGCAGAGAGAAGCTATTGGAAGTGCCACTTTTTAAACTGTAGTTAAAAAAAAAAAGAGGTTTGCTTCTTTTTGAGAAACGTTTTTATTGGGGTCTTTCTGAGATCTGATACAACTTCTGGAAATTAATGGAAAGAATCTCATTGTGAGGAATGGAAAAAACAAAACACAGGATACTGTAAATTATTTTTTTTTTTCAAATTGAAATTAAAGTACTTGGTAATGAGGGTTTCTGTTCACTGAATGTCTCACAGTAACAGTTGGTGCATGTACTGATATAAATAAATTATTGATTCTCTTATATTTTAGCATTTGTTATGAAATGTGTCCACTTGGCACCTTGCATCATTTATGAGTCCTTTGTTCTTGAAAGAATTCATATACTTTTCTATTATTTTGGATTTTTTTTAACTTCCACACACATATGTTAGATATCACATTTGAATTAAAGGTTTATAGATTGAGCTCTTGTTTGTGGGTTTTTAAAAATGAGATATTACAGCTGGTGAATGCTGGAGATGCATAATCTATTTTGACTTCTTTTTCTCTCAGGATTCTAATTATCCTTTTTTTCCCCCTCTCTTATCAAGTAATTAGCTCAACTTCTTTTAGTGCTGCTGGGTCAATTTACAGTTATGGAGCTATTCAGTGCCTGCACTGTATCTGTCTTCACTTATTTTCATGCCAAGCATTGCCTAGCCAGTTTGACCATTCATTCAACTGTACTTTTACGTTCCCTGAGCAAACACCAAATTGATATCAGTTGACAGTGACATTTTCCACTGATACAGTACAGCATATCACAATATTCCACAGCAAATTTGTATAGTAAATCTTATGTTTATGTGTGATTATTACCAGTTATCTACTTGATGGTTTCCTGAATGAAAATCGGCCAGTTAGTGATCCCCATTGCAAAAAGCTATAACTACCCACTGACAGAAATGGGTACCTCACAAATTTTCCCTGATGGTTTTTTTTTTTTCCATCGTTCAGCCTTACTGCCATTCTCTAAATCCAGAAAGATTTTCTAGAAAAAAAGAACATGATTGAGAGGTTTTAAGTAATGGTCTTACCACAAAGTTCTGAGCATCTACTAGTCTTTGATATATTTACTGCGATACATCTTCACGATAAGGAAAAAAGAATTATTTTATCTTTGGAACAGGGAATTTGCATAGAAAAGTTTACCCTAAACCAGATATGAGTTCTGAGGTCCCTTGGTTATTTTTGCCTGGATTTCTATTGAGTGTAACAAGACCATAAACATCTAGCAGAAGGTGCCTGCAGTTAGATACCTACATTATATGCCTAAATGTTGGCTGGAGCCTATCTAGGATGTTTAAGTCATAGATAAAGTAATGGTATTTTTTATTTGCTATCTCATGCCAGGGAGAAAAGGTTCTTTTAAGAAGAGAGACTTTAACATTGATCTATAAGAAGACAAAGTTTCATGGCTTTTATAATTTATCATGAGGTTGCACAGATCAGCACATAGTGAAAAGCTGGGACTGCTTATTGCAGTAAGTGCTTGAATGCTCTGACTCCAGTGCTGACAGCAGGATCTTGTCTACTCTCTGCAGAACACCACTGCTTTTTTTAGTCACTTCTTCATAATTTCTTATTCAATACACAGGAAAAAAGAACTTCCTCTGAACAGAAAGCCTACTTGACAGCAAGCTCTGTTACCATAAATATTATTTAATCAGCTAGTAGGTTACTTGAAGAGTAGGTTTTGATTTGTTCCTGTCTTGCTTTGTTTTTCTGGTGATTACTGAGTTTTACCTGGTCCAGGTTTCTACTGAAGCATGGTCATCTCCAATCACGAAACATGTAGCTGTCTCATTCAGGATACTCTAGGGCAGCAAAAAGCCATAGTCCAACTGCTTACTCTGTCTTAGTCAGCATCCTGAAAAATGAAATCGGCAACTGTTGGTATGCCCTGTGAGGGGACTGGATTGTGTGGGATGCTCTTCTCAAGCCAGCTGTCACCATTGTCACTGCTCCTGAGAAAAGTCAAGCCAATATCTAAGGCCCTCCCCAGCTCTTTGTCTTAGTTTCATCATTTGCTTTGGCCTTTTCCTGGGACAGGCCATCTTCTAGTTCTTGGGGAAGGGAGGTACATTTTTGCCTTTTCTGATATGGCTTGAATTAGCAGAACTCTCTAATAATTGCATTTTCCTGACAGGCCTGTGTATATTCCTATTTAAAGTTTTTTGAATCTGAAAAAGGTAATGCAGGCTGAAGTACTGCATTCAGAGCAAAGGGATCTCCATCTGGCATCATATCTAAATCAACTGTTTTGTAACTGGCTGATCCTCAAGATCTGTTTCTCTTTTCCATTGTGCTGGAGAGCAATACCTCTTGCCCCATCCCCCTCCACTGGGAAAAATTGTGTTTGTTCTGAGTTTGATGTGGATTAAAATAAAAACTTACTGAAGTTTTGACTTCATTGTTCCAAACATTAGATGAATCATAAAAGAGTTTCCAGATATATTTTTATGAACGATATCTTAAGCCAAAACTAATGGGCTGGAATAAAGAGGAAAAAAAAATGAGAAAGAGATGCAGAAAACTTGCCTGTACTTGGACACCAAGTTATTAATTTATTTGTAAGTAAAACTTGAGGTGAGCTCTTTTGGATGCTTCCAATGCTTTGTAAAATCATTATATTGTATTGTCTGCTATAATTTTTGTTGCATGGTTGCAGCTTACTCCAATTTCTAATATGCACCCTGCTAGAGCTCTTTATCATGTCTGTCCTGGTCCAGGTTCCAAAGCAATATAGTAAGGTCTGAGAGCTCATAAGCTTCTCATATATCCCTTAAATCTGTAATATCCAAAAGCTAGTAATTTTCCTTGCTGTGCACACACTGAAAATCTTATTTTTCTTCATGTTCAAACACAAGTTCTGTCTTGCATGCAGGAGATTTTCTGTAAAATGATGAAGAAAATTGGTTAGATTTTTTACTGGTTTAAACTTGGTGCAGCTTTTTTGAAGCTGATGGGATGATACTGATTTATCCTAGTTGAGGATATGGTCTAATATAATATAACATTCTGGAAAATACCTCTGAGCAAAGTAATGATGAAGTAAATATCAGGGGACATTTATTTTGAAGCACAATTCAATGTATGCATCAATATTTAACAATAGGTATATGATTCTTTATTTTTATCTGCTTTAATAATCTGTAATCCCTAGTCATTACAAGCTTTATATAATTTGTGTCTTTAAAGCATTTTTGATATCCTTGTATCACTGGTGCTGCATAGATACATCTGATTTTTTTTTCTGTATGGTTTCTTTGAATACTTTTTCCTTTCAGCAGTTTGGAAAATTCCCTTTGATTGTCTGCCATAGCAACCATGCAGCTAATGGCAAGGCTACATGAAGAATTGTAATGCAGAAGTGGGAGAGTGGGTTGGTATGCACACAAAGAAGCACTCAGCCTCTAAATATGCAATGAAACTGTTGACAAGTTTTTGACAAATTTTGAAATAAATTTTCGGAAATTTTCTTTTTCCTGGCCATTGCTTATCCTTTTCCTACACCTAAGTTTTGAAGGAAATTGCAGCTTTGTGGACAAACATTTGAAAACATAGAGTTTTGTTTTGCCTTGTCAGCTCCCTGTCTTTCTCCAGAGTAACTAAACTTACAGTGAAGACAGTTCCAAACTTCCAAAGAAGGGTGATGCTTATATTTTCATGTTTTAACTTTTTTATTAATGTCACACTTATCTTGTTGTGTTGTATTTGAGGGTGAGATTAGTGATACAAGGTATATGTAGACAAAAGATATAAAAACTGGATTTATCTGTAAGAATTTTCAAAGTGCCAGCAAGTTAGACTGAAATGAAACCCGAGTAGAGTATAGAAAATATATGCAACCAGTGATTATTTTAACTACATCACAGTTTTTCCATGAAATGGATTTTTCAGTGAGCTTGTAGATGTTGATAGTGTGAATGGAAATTCATGAACTCAGTATGCTTAGGAATTCAGCCTAGTTTAGTGAATTTATTCAAAAAAACTTTCCTTTTTTTTTTTAAAGTAAGATTTAATCTTTGGAATAAGAGACTTTGCAGACTGATTTAGACAAACATGTGTCAAGAAGAGCTTGGAGAGAGCTGATTCACAGTTGGAGCTTGGGTGTGGATTAGCCTGCCTCCTGAGGTTCTTTCCAGACATGTTTTCTGTTGGTGTATTTCTTGGAATGATGCAGATTGTGGTAACAAACACGAATTTCTAGCCCTGAGTTAAGTGATGGCAGGACTGAGAGTAAATGTTAGCATCAAGTTCTGGATTTCTAGTTCCTACATTCTTGTATTTTAAAGACTGCTTATGGGTTACCATAAGTATTAGAATTTTGGATTTTACTGTTTGGTAGAATTACAACAAAACTGAAATTAGTGCTTATCAAAAGTTCTCAAGTTCTTAAAAAATCCAGTTGAAGCATTAAAAACCTGGAAAAATAGAAAGTATGGAAATGATCAATACAGAATTAGGATGCAATAGACATCCATATCCATAAAAAAGTGGTCTCTTCTGTGACACATCTATTTTGTTGAAGACCTGTATCATTCTAACTGGGAAGAGATTTAGTTTTGTTTCTCAAATAAGAAGTAGATTTGTTTTCCAGACACTTGCTACTCTAATTCTAAACAACAGAGGAATTTAAAAATCAGCAATCTAATTGTTCTGAAAATCAGCAAATCCCACTTTGTTGATGTTTCAAGGGATAACTTTATAGAAGATTAGCCTCTAATAATTGCTGGAAAGAAAGTTCTAAAAATTTCCCCTACTAGAAAATCTGTTGTTTGGTTGAGTTTTTTTAAATTTTGTTGCATAATCTTGGTAATTGTGTATTTTGCTTGGTTTATGTAAATATATTAGATGACAGAATTTGGTCTGTTTCTCATTAGCAGACAGAAAATTGTACCTGTAAAGGCAAAAATTCACTGATGTCTATGACTTCTGCTGGGGTCATAAACCATGTGTTTTCAACTGGTAAATGCTAAACAATTTCTCTGAACCATTGCATTAGTTTTTCAGAATTTGTGGTCTACAGGTAAAGAGGAAAGACTATCCTTTTGCCTGTCATGTCGACATTCACATTTGAGCGACTTACAACCACAGATTCAATACCTCACTTTTTTATTTTTTTCTCCCACGCACTCCCACACAACTACCTCTTTGAAAGCATAAGGGTCATTTAATGTCTGTGCTTTACTAATAATAGGTTTTGTGAAAAACAAAAATTGTCAAGGTAAAGAGTATGACCTCCTCTATTGTCTCTTTAGTCCTGTGTTGCAGCACTGTGCTTCATTTGTTACCTTACTGCACTTCACTGCAAAAACTAATTACAGTTAAAATTAAACTCTATAGAGTGTGTCCTGCTGCCTTTTAGCTGCTAGACACGAAGAGGCTGATTCCTGTGTATTCACCTCTTGTTTAGAAGATTCATGTTTATCTAATGTGAAGTCAATATTATTGTCCTGAAAAGAGTTAGAGTATTGCTAACAATCCATCAGGGAGTGCTTCTTTATAGCACTGGCGCTATGCTCTAGTGGCTCAGAAATCATTTAACACTGCTTAGATTCTGATCTACCTTGGTGCACTAACATTCAAACCATCATTTATCTCTTCTTAAATGCTTAACAATAAAATAGTTCATTGTGTTTAACAGTCAGATATTTTGTAAGTGGAGGGAAGGGAAAGAATGAAGTACCAATGGAAGCGATGGAAAAATACAGAGGAACATGAACAAAAGTCCCTAGATCTCCCTTTAAGCAACACACACACA
>NW_009624796.1:11707-18643 GCF_000690535.1 Cariama cristata | reverse complement strand
GGGACGGGCACCCCGCGGCGGGCAGTGCCGGGGACGGGGCGTTCCGGTGTGCGCACGGTCCTACCCCGCCCCGGGGTGCTACACGGGGGGGGGCACCCCTCGGCGTGCGTGTCCCCGAGGACCGGGGTGCTCCGGTGCGTGCATCCCTCGGGGACCGGGATGCTCAGGCCCTTGCATTCCCCCCTCTCGGGGCCAGGACCCCGTGCATCCCAACCTCCCGGTGCTCCGGTGCGTACAACCCCGGGGCCGGGACCGTCCAAACCAACCTCCAGTTTGCATCCATTACGATGACGTTTGGCGTTAAGGAGTCTCTAATTAATCCACCCCTATAATTTGGTCCAAATCTGCCCTAACTCGGGGTAATCACAACGTGATGAGCGCAACCGTTTCCTCCGTGGCTTGTTTTTACGGTGGGATTTTATTTTTTTTAGTTGTTGTTGTTGGGTTTTGTTGTGGTTTTGTGGTTTTTTGGGGGTTTTTTGGTTTGTTTTTGTTTGTTTTTTTTTTTTTTTTTGTGATGTGCACTCAGTAAACTGAAGCAGGAGACAAATTGAAAACCCGCGGTCCAAAAATATTAATCAGCAGTAAAAAATTTCAAACCAGTCCCTGGAAAACGCCACACTGCTCCGTCAGTAAAGGAAAAAAAAAACAACACAAAACCAAAAAACAAACAAACAAACAAAAAAAAAACCAAACCAAAAAAAGAGGCCAAACTCCTCGCTCTGTCATAAAAAAACCCTGGGACCATTTCAGATGATTCCTTGCAAAACTGGGGAAAGAACCAGAAGAGCCCCAGCAATCTCCAGAGCTGGCCTCTCTGCTTTTTAATTCTCCTTTCGCTTCCTCCTATATTGGCTGGAGATGTAGTGCAACCCTGACGGACGACAGCTACCCCTTGTAATTTATTCCCGTTGCAAAACAGGAGCAAAATAGCACCGATTCCACCAGGTTGCACGTGTGCACGGGTTGCGCCCGCTTTAGTAAGACATCATTTGCAAGGGCAAGGAGGAATCTGCTCCTGGTTATCCATGGTAACTCCGGAATCACAGAGAATTAATCCAAAAAAACTCAGGCTGCCATCCCTCACCTTCAAAAAGCTGCTCCGAAAAGCGCGGAGCTGGGGGTGTTTGATGGTGAAACCGTTGTAGATCGAGTGGTTTTAGTCAACTGATGGCCGTATCCTGCTTGAGACTTGTTCTGAGGGGGTCACGGGCTTTGCACGGGAGGGAAATAAGGTCCAAACTACCCAAATTGGGGTCTGGAAGACAGTAAAATTCAGCGTGACTTCAGCAAAATAACAAAATCCTCCAAGTAAAGCCCTTAAACCAACAGCGTTTAAACCCGCTACGTGCGGCCTGGAAATAAGCCCTAAAACAGCACAATGAAACATCACCTTGCCTTTTTTTTTAAGGAATTAATTCATTGCACATAAACACCCCAAGAATAAAGCACGGCCTCGGGGTCAGGCGAGCGATAGGGCTGCAGGTACCCGGCTGGGATGCCCAGGCTTCCCCTGGAGCGGAGACGAGCATGGGATGCTCAGCCGGTACAAATCAACGTACGGAGGTTGGATTTACCTCCAAATCCATGGAATTTCCTCCTCGAGAAAGCCAAGACGAATGTATTTGCAACACGGGGAGCTCTCCTGCACACGTGCATTGATTCCCCCCAGAAAAATCACCGTGTCTTCGGCGATTCAAACCCATCCCTGCCAAAAAAAAAAAAAAAAAAAAAAAAAAGTGTTTTAATTTCATTTTTTTAATTTCATTTCTTCCTTTTTCTTCCTTTTCCTTACCACCTCCCACAATGGCACACCCGCCTCCCGGCTGCCATCTCCACGTGGCTCGTTAGGTTTCCAATTAACGGCGGGGTGTTTGGGATACAGAACGCTCTGCGCATCATCACCACGTAGAAGCACATCAACCTCCCCAGCCTGACTCCGATATGAATTTCTTCTCACTCCAGCAAGAAGAGGCTCTTTTATTACTAACAATTTATTAGCCCTCGATACCTGAAGAGGTTCTCCAGCGATTCGTCATTTGCTGGAATAAATCAAGGAGGGAGCCGTATTGATTTATGCCCGCTCGGGTTTCCTAAGCTACTGGGTCGTCCTTTATTACTGTTTGCTTTTTCTGCGGAGTTGCAGTTTCTCGGCGAGAGGCGTTGCAATGAATTGCCGAAACACCGACTCCCGATATTTTCCCGGTAAGGGGATTTTGCTCTTACGCACATTTTAAAACATCGTGGCCTCGATTCATGGACACAGATGAAGCAACACCAACATAAACCCTGAGTAGTTCAGTGGTTAAATCTGGTCTGTGCATCTGCTACTCAATTATGGGGACATATGGGGACATATAGGGACCTCAGGAGGCCCTTGGCTGAACCGACTGGAATTTGATGGATATAAAACACCGGCGGGAAAATGAGGAGAAAGCTTTCAAAGGGTGACTCGTAGCCTCCACCTTCGGCTTTGAAATGGGATGCAAACTGCCAGAGCTGGGGATGCTTAGCAGAGCGGTCCTGCGTTGTTTTGGGGGCTTGCTGCCAGCCCCCGCTGCGAGAAAGGGGGTCCAGTCTGCAGCACGATGGACTTGGCCGGAGGCTATGCCGTCCCCTTAAATCCCTCCTTGTCTATCTAAACAGAAATCATCGTTTCCCATCCACGGCTATGTCTCCCATCCGTCCCTGGTGTCTGGCCCCTCGCTTTAATCCTTGAATCTCTCCCTTGCTTACCCCATTCAGACAACCAGAACGTGCGATTCCTGGCTGGAGGCTGGTTTACTCTCTTTTTGCAGCCTGTGGGATACGTTTTCCTTCGCTTCAGCAGCTTTTGGAGCGGATCCCGTGCTGCTAGGAGCCTGCTTTCCTGCTCCTGGCAGCATGCATCCGTTAACACCGAAAGCAAATGACGCTTTCCCTGCACAGCCTTCCTCTCTCCTCCCTGACCTTGGCATCTCCGGAGGGAAAAACCTCTTTGCTCCCACCCTCGAGGACTCGCTGCCTACTCCTTAATTTACCACCGATGTGCAGGAGCCGTCTCCTCTCCATCCTCCTGCCTGTTGCAGTCTCCAGGGCTCAGTTAATTTGCTTTAGCTCAATTCTGCTGACTTCTCTCTTTGGCAATCCCCGATTTTCTCCTGGCATTGGGAGGATTTGGGGTTTATGTCCTCTCCAGATCCAGGACCGCTCTGCCTGATCCTCAATGAGTGCAGTTGCCGGGGGCTAAAGCATCCCAGAGGGAAGGAGAAGAGGTTGAAGCAGGCAGTTTTAGGAGAGGAGCCTGTCTTCTAAGATGCTCTAAATTGCTACAGCCCACCTGAAATGCCATCACCCCAGAACTTTGGGAATCAAACCCCTTGCTTGGGCGACTGATGATGGATTTGACAGGTATCTGTACGAGGAAAGAGAGATCTAGAAGAGAAGAGGGGTCGTAAGAGAGGAATGGGTAAGCTAAGCAGAGGATAACGGCAGAAAAAAGGACATTATGGTCCTAGGACGTTTCAGGAAGGATGTTTCCATAAGGAATAAGGAAGAATTTGTCGCTGGAGCACCAGGTGCTGGTGTGACCTTGCTGGGACACTGTGGTCGGTTCAGTCCAAGGATAATAAATTCAGCCTAGAGCTGAGGAGGGTATTTTATGAGCTAAGCCTACAAAGCTTGGCTTGCAAAGTTTAGCAAAATAAGGCTAATAAGAACAACTCCTGTCTACCAACAGATGGGAGGGAAGGTATAAACCGAGGAGAGAGGAAAGCTGTTAAACTAAAGAACAACATTAGCACAAGGACAAGTGGGGGCAACTCTCCTGCAATAACTGGGGTTGGAGACCAGGCGAGCCCAGCCCTTGGAGGGAGGAGGTTTTGGAACAAAGGAGCAAACCCCCATTGCAACACGTACCTGGTGATGTTCGTGCATGGGGGAGCAGCCTATGGCATCCTGCATCCTCTCAAAGTGCCTGATAAGAGGAAATATGTCGATAAAATACAATTATCCCTGATTGGGGAACAGCGCTATTCACAGCACAGGGTGTGGGAGCGGTCCAGCCACAGGTTGACCCTAATAATTTCCCCCTGATGGACTACAGAAGCGCATCTCTCTGGGGTACCATCATGGATACGGTGACAGAGAAGCTCCCATAAGGTTTATTTTCTTATCCCACTACTCTTTTTTAGAAGTTAAATTAAGATGGCTATGCTGCTATGATTAATTAAGGGCTTTTTCCTACCCGGTAATATCCCGAAGGCTTTGGCATTGTTTGAAATTCCAATTATTCAACTCAAACCCAGCGATGGCAGCAAAACGACAAAAAAGAAAGGTGGGGGAAAAGCCGGGGCCAGACTACCGCCTTAATGAGCTGAAACCCAGGACCCGGCTGTACGGGCGCCAAGGGAAGTCATCTAAAATGAATGTCACACCTGGTTATAAATAGGGTGGCATGCGTCTCTGTGCCTATTAACATAGTGACACGTCCCACGGCGATGGGTTAACCCTTTCCCGTGCCCTCCCCTGAGGTTAAATATAGGCAGCCTCTACCCAGCCATGGCAGCATCCTTTTCTAGCTCCATCCGTGGATGGAAATCACCAGTATATAGAAAATTAACCACGGCCGCTGTTCAACATCAGGCTGTGCTTCCACCTAGAACATCGAGCAGCAGAGCCTGTCTGACCCAAGCAAAGATTTCCAAATTACCTTGTAACGAGCCCATGCTTATTCCAACGAGATAGCTCCAAAATCTGTGTTGCCATAAACCAAATTTCAGCGATCCTGTGTTTCGGAGGACAACACCGCACCTAGAGAGACAGCAGCGAGTTCCTATTATCTATGGTTATTATAGAGTTAAGGGAAGGAGCCAGCATCCCCTCTGTTTTAGCCGCGTTTAGGCCGTATGTCCTCCTAGCAAGCAGCAGAATTATCTATATGTATGTACATATAGAGAGGAGGTAGGTGCTCATATGCAGTCTGCAAAACAGAGACGATTCAAAATTTCTGGGGAATAATTTTTGCTCCCTGGGTTTTGTCTGCTCTGTGGCGTAATGTTTTGGCTTAGCATCTTAAAACTGAATTAACCATTTATTTAAAGGCTGAAGAAGCTACGGAAGGGGGAGATTTAAGAAATTGCTCTTGGAGATGGAAAAATATATATCCTGAGAAAAGTGCAAATAGAGACAAATGCAAAGAGGTAAGAGGCAGGAAATCCTTTATTGAAGGGGTAAAGGCAGAGTCACAAACAGACTGTTTTCAAAGTTAAAAACAAATACAAACAAAAGGCTAAAAACCAGAAAATGATATTTTTTTTTCTCCCCCCTTTAGAATAAAAGTCCAAAGCTTAATTTGGGTTGGATTCGTTACGCTTACACAGCTCGGTTGGCAATCGCACCCTGATTTGGGCGCACCAGGGAGGAGGGAAGACACCAGTCCTATACCAAAGTGGTTAAACGATGAGCAAAGACGTCCCCTCTCCGACCCCGCTGCAGGTTTCGGAGTGGGGATGTAGGAGCAGCATGTTAAAACACAGACAGTCTTTTTTTTTTTAATTTCTTTTTTTTTTTTCCCCTCTCCTTTCCAGACAGCTACTGTACAAAACCAAACAGAAATTTATAATAAATACCTAACACAAGAGGCTCAGTACATTGCTACAATCCTTCACTGAAGGGAAACATATATATACACATATATATATCCTAATATATAACCTCTTTGACTTAAATCAGCGTAAAGGCTACGTGTTTCTACGGGAAGGCTAAGGCAGGAATCCCACTTAACAACACCCAGACCCCACAACCAAACTGAGCATCACTGCCTGTGGTTCCCATCCTCCTCCTCACTGGAAAAACAGCAGGATTTGCCCACGGCAGGGAGTTTTTGCATCTAGGAAGCTCCGGCTAAGCGACTGCGCAGTGAATATAAAAAAAAAAACAAACTGGAAGAGACCCTTGGCGTGCACGACTACTGTGTGATAAATACAGATGTTTTCTCTGGCATCGTCTCAGGCTGAAATTTCTGACCCATCCTAAATGCTGATTACGCCGCTGGAGAGGAAACACACGCTGGCCTTTGAGTTAAAACCCTCGCAGACTCAAAGGGGAAAAAAGAAAATAACCCTGCAAGGCTACATGACTTTAGCATCCAGCTATTTGTTAGAGCGGGAGAGAGAGCTTAAATTCCTGGAGATTAATTAACAGACGAAGAACATTGCCCGAAGGTAGGTCTGAACAACAGCCCAAACAGCTCTGCATCCAAACTCTGCAGCTGGCCTTTATTCTTTTTTCTTTCCCATTAAAAAAAAAAAAAGGAGCCAAACCCTCGGTACCCTCAGTCCTTGGCTGTAGCTCCCTTGGTTTCGATAGAAATCACCTATGGGAGATAAAAACTGAATATCTGGGGTTTTCAAATAAATGGTAGGGTTTCTGGCATGGCTTTGGGGGAGCTGCTCACCCCCCAGTCCCATCCCGAACCTGCCTGGCCAGCGAGAAAAGGGTCTCACACGAGCTTAGCTCAGGCAAGAGAGACAAAAAAAAAAAGGATTCGCTCCGCAGTTGCAAATGGGGAAGCTCAGACACCGCAAATTCATGTCCTCCTCCTCCAGCCCTTCTCCC
Source organism: Cariama cristata (assembly GCF_000690535.1). Taxonomy (NCBI): domain Eukaryota; kingdom Metazoa; phylum Chordata; class Aves; order Cariamiformes; family Cariamidae; genus Cariama; species Cariama cristata. The sequence continues at coordinate 12,046 of NW_009624796.1, read as the reverse complement.
CTTCCTACAAGAAAAAGGTTGTTCCCGCTGGAAATTCAATGTTTGGCTGGCAAAAGGGGAGCCAAGACAGGGTAGGGGCATCTACGGGGAGGTGACGAGGGACATTTGGACAGAGGAGCCCAGAGCTACCAAATCGCTCATCCAGCGATGGCAAAACCTTCCCATATTCCATCCCCGCTCCCCAGGCACCGGCTGCTGCCAGCACACGAATGGTGATCGCTTTGAAAGGGGGAAAGTTCAGGGGCTGAGCAGCCATCTGCACCGGGCTGGGCTGGGGGAGAGGGGGCCTGGGCTGTTCCCCACCGGGAAAGAAGAGCTCCCGCCTTGCCAGGCTTGGGT
>NW_009624796.1:10743-11572 GCF_000690535.1 Cariama cristata | reverse complement strand
GCGGCGCCCCCCCCTGCCGCAAGCCAGGTTAGCAAATATCTCCAAAATTAAGGCAGAGCTGAGAAAATGAGCATGCAGGGGACTGAAAAGCCAGGGATGGGAGAGGAAACGCTGGCACACCCAAGTGTCTGCTCCAGAGAGGGGACCGGGTATCGCAATAGGCATTTCACAGTCAAAGCCCTGCAGAACGAGTAATTAATTAATCCTCAAATCCTGTGGCTCTGCGAGCCAGATCAGGTATAATTAAACCTTGGTTTTATAGCTGGGGAAATTGGGGCATGGGGTTGCAGCTCTAGGAATACCTCTGCAGATGCTGGAGGTGTTTGGAGCCAGGGGTTTATCACCTTATAGATTATAAATCCAGCAGAAACCACCGTGACCATCTCACCTGTCCTTCTGCCTAACGCCGGCCAGCATCCAGCCCTCGGCTCGTTCCCAGCTCCCAGCCCCATGAGCGAGTTATCTCCCAAGCTCAACCCACAGCCGATAAAAGGTTCCTCATGCCCAAGGACACCCACGCTGCTGCAGGGAGGGGACGGCAACCCGATCCAAGCCTTTTGCAAAGGGATCCCAATTTTATCAGCAAAACCGCCCATCCTGGACCTCCTTGACCTGCAGCTGGGACGGGGCGATGGCAAAGCCAGGCTTTGCATTTTTTTCCAGTGACAAACCCCAGCAAACCTTACAAACGGAGTCTGCAACCGTGTTTAACGACAGCTTTTTGGAAATGCCCTACAGATACGCTTATTTTTCCCTTTAAATTACAACTTGCCTATGAGCAGCCAGCCAGAAAGAAAGAAAGGAAAATAAGTGATTCCTCCCCGTTTTG
>NW_009624796.1:6671-10519 GCF_000690535.1 Cariama cristata | reverse complement strand
GTGGACCGGCGTAATCGATGCAAGAGGCGTTGCGCGTCCGCACGCCTTCGCCGCAAGTTTGGGAGCAAGGGGACCAGGGACCCAGGCGCCAGAGCGGGCAGGGGACGTCTCCGCAGGGCTTGATGTCCTCGGGCTTGAGGGCTCTGTCGCAGGCGGAGGAGGTTTGACCCTCCACATCCCGGCAATCCACCGTCCGCCTTTGCCAGCCAGAGCCACAGGTCTTGGAGCACTCGGACCAGTCACCCAGGACCCACTGGGAGGTCAGCATCGGTCGGATGACATTGGCCGACTTCTTCTCTTTGCCTTTCTGCTTGCTGAAAGGGACATCCTTGGGGATGAAGAAGGTGTACTTGACTTTTGGTGGGAAGACCTCGCTGGCGATGGTCAACAGCTGGACAGTCAGGGGCTCCGGGAGCTGTTGAAAGCTCTGCAGCCTCTCCAGGGTCGTCATAGAGCCGCTGTATTTCAGGATGGTCCCCTTAATGAGGATGTCCTGCTCCATGGCGGAGATGGCAAAGTCTCCGTTCAACAGGTACTTGCCCTCGAGGGTCCTCAGGGCCAGGTAATTCCCATCATGACGGACCCCTCGGTGGCTGCGCTGTTTGATGTCGATGAGCGGGGAGGGTGGCGATGTCGTTGTAGCCGTATCTGCACGGGGCAAAGGGACACCGTTATTTTCCCGGACTTATTAAGAGGAGACCCACGCAGGGGATAGCACTCGGCGAGTGGGATCGTGGGTCTGAAGCTGTTTCTTTGTAACCCAGAGCGCTCAGGAGCTGGAAATATTGCAATCGTGCCAGATGTGTGCTCGGCTGGAAGATTTTGCTGAATTACATGCAAAAATGAGCGATGCAATCAAACAAACAGCCCCGCGGTTACCAGCCTTGGTGGGGAATTCCCTTTACTCCCTTTCTTTTGAAATGGGGGAAGTGTTCAGGACTAAAAGCCTGGCTCTGCCCAGTGATGCTGTCGCTGGTGATGCTGAAGGATAAATATCAGCTATAGCTAGAGACCAGCAGAATAGCAGAGAGTCGGGGTGCTGCTGGCATTGTACGCACAGAGGATACATACATTGGCCAGACATTGCCGCTAAAACCTGATCAGCAGTTAAACAGTTAACCCAACAGACATCTCATATTGTAGATGACTTGATATTAACTCAAAAGCCTTTCCTAGAAGACAGCAAGTACTACGGCAGCAAAACCGTCCCTATCCACGGGTGGGCATCTCCTCACTCTGGGCTCATCTTTGGAAGGGTTTTGCAGCCACCACCACGAGGCAGAAGAGCTCCTGTTGGAGGGCACAGAGCACATTCCCATGCCGGGAAAAGGATTTCCCTGCAAAGTCAGCCAAAGCCCATCCCCGGAGCACCACGGCTCCCTGGACAACACCGGGAAGGCTTCGGTACTCAAGCCCTCGGCACTCCGTACTATGGTAATTATTTGCCGCTACAATAAAATGCCACCCTGGTGCGACTCACGCCAAGGGGCCGGCAGGATTGTTTTCCACACATCCCCACGGTCAACGCTGCAACCGGTAATTAGGTTTAGAGTATTTTGGAGAAAAACCTTTGGGTCAAATTCTGCTCTCAGTCACCCTGGCCTCCCTAACCCTGATCTTAATGGGATCTCTTCTTGGCCGTAGCTACCACGCTAATCTCTCCTTAGTCAACCACAAACAATTCATAGGAGAGTGGAAACCCCAATTTCAGCTGGTTCCCTGGAAGGAAATCATTTAGGAAATGTAATTTGACCGCGTGAGTCACCTCGCCGCATGGAATTGGACGCGTTGGGCTTTTGTTACAATCTTTTCAACAAAAGCCATAAATTCAGCTCTTTGGCAAAGCAACAGAGATCTTGGGCGAGGGAAGCGGCTGCCTCCATGCCCGTGTCCCAGGACTGAAATTCACCCCTAAGCCCAGGGAAAAGTTATTGAACCATTTATATCTCGCACCAGCCCTTGAATATGCGTCCAACTGACTGCACTGGGGGGAGATGCACGTTGTAAACTCCTCGGGGCAGCAGATTTCTTTGCAGTGGCATACTGAGCCCATCGCCAGTGTCAGTACCAGCTACTATTTTAAGAAACAAACTTTGCTTGGCTTGCATAATACTGCCCCAAAATAAACTTAGCATAAGCCCCGGTGTCTGGGGAAGAGACCGGGCTGTTGCAAACCCCAGTTAACGGCACAGAGGGGAAGCCAAGCACCCCTCGAGTCTGTCTGCTGCAAACAAAGTCTGCAGCTGGGTGCGATGCTTCGGGTACGGAAAGCAAACTGGCTTTACGTGACCTAAGAGAAGTCCTAATATTCCTAGCCTAGCACTTTCGCAATAAAAAGAGAAGAAAGGAGAATGAGAGGGGTTTTTCTCGCCCAAGCCCATCTCTGCAGACCCCTTCTCCCCGGTGCCTTACTTGGATCGGTTAAGCGAGCCGGTTATTTTCCTGCAAGTCGAGCCGTTGCCGCCGCACACCCCGCACTTGTCCAGCTTCTTGGAGGATCCGACTACGTGATCGCAGCCAGCCTTGATGCACTGCCCGTGGACGCAGATGGAGAGGGTCTCTGGTCCACACAGCGTCCCGTCGATCACCTAGGAAAGGGGGGGATGCGGAGGAGCAATTAGGGCATGGCTGGGTGCGTGCGTTTGGTCTGAGATGGGATAACGAGGGGCGAGAGTAATTATCGTCATCAGGTATCTTACTTTGGCCTCGAAGACTTTAAATTCGTTTCTCCCTCTGGCTCGGCAAAAGAGCTTGCATCGGTCTCGGGGTGACACTCCTGCGTACTTGGGAACCCACTCCAGGCGATTCCCTTCCAGATCCGTAAAGTTGTAGCTGTTGTACTTCTCACACTGCTGCTCCCGAAAGCTTTTCCCTGAAAGGAAAGGCAAAAGTATCTTACTTTGGCCTCGAAGACTTTAAATTCGTTTCTCCCTCTGGCTCGGCAAAAGAGCTTGCATCGGTCTCGGGGTGACACTCCTGCGTACTTGGGAACCCACTCCAGGCGATTCCCTTCCAGATCCGTAAAGTTGTAGCTGTTGTACTTCTCACACTGCTGCTCCCGAAAGCTTTTCCCTGAAAGGAAAGGCAAAATGTGCCCCGAAAGCCGTGGGAAGCCAGCAGGAACCTCCGTCCTCCTCTGCCGTCGCAGAGATGTGAGAGCGAGCTGCGGATAACGGGAGCGTGCAAGCAAAGAAGGGATGCCACACACCTCCCACCCAGCCAGAGGGGATCACAGCCCCCAGCAGAAGGCTATTGCCCCCCTCTCCCAAAATATGAATATTCAAGGGAGAGCGGAGCAATCCCTGGTGATGGGTTCTGGAGAAACAGGGGTGAGAGGTGAGCGTGCATTTGGGAATTGGCATCCTTACCGTCCGGCGGGCACTCGTCGGTGTGGCAGGACTGGTACTTGGCACGCTGGCCCTCGCAGTACTTGCCACCGTGCTGGGGCTTGGGGCTGTCGCAGTGACGGTAGGAGAACTGCACCCCACCGCCGCAGGTCCGGGAGCAGGAACCCCAGGGGCTCCACGGGCCCCAGCCACCGTCTACCACCGGCTGTAAGAGACCACGAGAAGCTGCTAGATCCAGCCCCGAGCTCATCCATCCCCGACTGCTCGTTCCCAGGGCGAGCAAAGGTCTGGAGCAACGTTAAAATCTCCCCCCAGCTCCTCTCCCCATGTCACCAGGCAGGACCCTCATCCAGCAAAGCACTTAAGTACACATGAAGTTCACATGAAGTTCTTACTGACTTCCATCAGTTCGTGTGCATAAAGTTAAGCTTGGGTTTAAGTACTTTGCTGACTGACTCAGAAATTGCCGCTAATTTCCCTGGCAGGGCAAAAACCGATGAC
>NW_009624796.1:4609-6640 GCF_000690535.1 Cariama cristata | reverse complement strand
TTGCAGAACTGGGGCTGTTTGCCCGGGTTCAACCCAGCCACGGCAGCGTTTATCTACGAGCTGGGTTTGCCGGTAATAAAGATTAACGAAAGGTGCTGTTGAAGGGGAGATACCCAGAAAACAAATCAGGCAAATCCAAAACTACTCCAGCAGACGGCAGGACCAGGGTCAGAGGTTTGGGAATCCCAAAGGGTTGAGCTCCAGCCCGTCAGTCCCCGATTCCCCCCCACCCCCCCCATTACCTGGGGCTTCAGGGCATCCTGCGGCACGCAGCGACCGTCCCAGCACAGCCCGCCGGCTTTGCAAGGGGTGCCATCAGCCCACGGCAAGCTGCCGTTCTTGGTATGGCAAAGAGTTTCCCCGCTGCCGGTCCTGCACCAGAGTTGGGCACAGATATCCTCCTCCGTGGTGTTGGGGCAGTGCTGGAAGTCTTTGCCAAATATCTGCTGGCATTGCTGGTCCAGGCTGTACAGGGTTCCCTGGCCGGGCAGCTCGACGGGCAGGGAGATGGGGTCGGCCGGAGCATCGAGCAAGCAGTCACCTAGGCAAGGATCAAGAATGAGGCGTTAGGGCTTGACGCCACGGATTGCACCAAGCAAGATACCCCAAACCTCTCTCTGTGGTCTGATTTGCCTCCCCCTTCATCCCACACACCCCTCCAGGCGTTGCAAAGAGCCTAAGCAATTAAGGAAAAGGTTGTTTTGAGTGATGAGGCTGCTGAAGGGAGCCTTACCGTGCCCTCCGTCCAGGAACTCGGTGAGGTACATGGCGCTGCAAGGAGACCAGGGCTGGGTCTTGTTCAAGTGGATGAAAAGAGGGGCCATCATATGGTGCTTGCCGAGGGGCCCGAAAAGCCGCTCGCAGGTCTTGGAGTCGTCGTGGGGCATGCTGAGGACATGGCCTGGGGAGCAGAGAGCATCGGTGAGCTGCAGCCTCCAGCCCCTCCTCTGCTGCAGATAGTGCACGGACAGCTGGGAGCATCCTTAAGTTATCCAGCAGTTCCTATTGCTGCAAAAGCTATCTGCTTCGATCGATCAGAAGCAATAAAAAACCCAGCCCTTGCTCTATCTCAGCGGTGCAGCCCGCTGCGTGCAGGGCAAAGCAGCCCAAATTAGTCAGAGCATCTCTAGGAGTGGCAAACCAAGGGGGAGAAGCGCTTGGTCCCACGCCTTAACTCATCACATCAGGCAAATGCGCCGATTTACACCAACTCGGGCACTCCTAAGTACCTTTGCTGGTGCAAACCGGCTTCTGCCAGTGCCAGAAGCTCCCCAGTGCTGCCCAAGGCTTGGTGAGTGGTACCCAACTGGGAGATGCTGGTGCTGGGATGCGCTACATCCCCTCCCAGCAGCGAGGCTGGCCATGCCAGGCTGAAAAAGCAGAATTCCCCAACCCGGGAAAGGGATGCATTACCCAGTTCATGAGCCAAGGTGTAGGCTGCTTGCAGACCCTCATCCTCAATCACCGAGCAGCTTTTGTTGCGGTCGCACATGGTGCCGATATCCGCCACTCCCAGCGTGTCGCAGCTTTGGTGTCCGCAGAAGTCCTGTTTGCGAGCAGCGCCGAGAGTGGGGGGTAAGGCAGGGTGAAGGGGTCCCACATTCCCCCCCCCATCTCTGAGCAGAGCTGAGCAACCGACTGGTGGTCTGAACCCCAAATGCACACCCCCCCCCCAATTGCTTTGCCACAAGCTCCATTCTTTGTGTGGTGGGAGGATTCCTCCGCTCCTTCCAGGGACACCTCGATCCCTTTCCTCTCCCCCCACCCTGAGCATCCCCAAAGGACCCTTCAGACCTGTCTGGTCAGCAGGATGGCCGTGTCGTAATGCTCCGGGTGTCGATCGCTCGGGGGGTTGAACCTTTGTTGCCAGCTACAGAAGTTGCGCAGGGTGAGCCCGCCGTTGTCGGACACCTCCGGCCCCGCTGTCGCCTCCTCCACCACCAGCACCTTCACCACCACCAGGTTGATGGAGTTCTTCAGGCTGGGATGCTTGTAGATGCGAGCTGCCATGGACATCAGGGTCAGGACGTG
>NW_009624796.1:0-4530 GCF_000690535.1 Cariama cristata | reverse complement strand
GCCATGGGGCTCCTTTTTTTTTTTTTGGTTAGGAAAGGAGAAATCAACCTCATTTATGAAGCCTACCACATCCAGACGGACTCAGGCAGCCACCTGGGTTGATGGACTAAGTGTTGCCTTTTCTGTACGTGATGCTTTACACCTTGTGCCGGTGGAAAGGACAGGCGGGACGAGCCCACCCCTGCATCCCCTTCTCCAGCCGCTGTTTCTCACCTTCCGTGAACCCTTTGCACCCAGAAATCCCTGAGGAAAACCTCACGTGAGTGCTTTTGCGTATTCCCAAAGCATTAACCCTGCCCTCGCTGCCCCGGGGCAGGAACCACATCGTGCACAACATCTCGCCGGTGCAAAACCACCCTCCCATCGCTCTCAAACTCCTGCCCACGCTGGTCGGCAGGGTTTGAACCCAAAGTCCTTGGCAACAAACTGGGACCAAGACGCTTCGATGGCCGCGTCTTTGCCCAACAGCATCCCTTGCTCGGGCGACTGGGACAACCAGAGATTACTTAATATGTCAAACGCGCCAGCGATGTTTAAGCTGATGTAAACATCTTATCGGAGCATCGAAATTCCTCCTCTGCTTGGCACCCGTTCACGGCCCTGGAGTCATGAGAAAAAAATGCAGCTATTACACAATATAGTATTGGGAAAGAGAAAGTGGCTTCTTTCCTCCCCAGATGAATTACACCCCACGGTCTCACTTCAGTGCCACTACCTAATAAAACTGGAAGGAGTCAGTAGAAGCCCTCTCCGACGCTGAATTTCACCCAAAATACACGTCTCCTGAGCGGAGCCGGCTCTGCGTGCTCATCCATCACGATGCTGCCGGCACAGCGATACGCACAAAATGCCGTTTTCTTAGCAAAGGAGGGAGATGTTTAGGGAGATATCCCCCTCCTCTAACAGCGACGGCATATTTGCTGCACCGAGAGCCGCTCGCCCAGGGCAGTTGTGGCTCTTTTAAATTGTTCTGCCGCATTTTATCCCGTTGCTGGCAGCTCGGTGTAAACAGATATTTCGCTTCAGCAAGACGTATCCCAAGTCCTCCCTGGCTCATTATCCGAGGGCAGGCCCCGGCAAGGATGACGGGAACGCTGAATAGACTCGTTTATTTAGACTGGCCAGATCTCCGCGACATGACTCACATCCCAGCCCAAAGCATGCAACAAATGTCACGGAGAAGTCACCACCGCAGCAAGAAACTCAGGCGAGATCCCCGCGAACGATTGCTCCAGGGGACCAGGGGAATTGTTTACCCTATGGGGAAAGTCCGTTAGGAATTTTCCTAAAAATACCACAAAGCCTTCCTAAAATTACACGCGTGAGGATCCAGAAGGATGCTCTGCGCTGGAGCTGCGCATCATGGGATCATCCCTCATTTCCAAGGGAGCAAATCCTGCCGCATCCTTTTCTAACCCATTACAGGTTTGTCTCCATCCTGGTAGTTTTTACCCGGGAGTTCTCAGTCCCTACCGCAAATCCCCCGGGACACGGACCCTCACATCCTCAGGGTTACATCCAGTCAAGAAACTGTTTCAGCCGCAGGAACGGAGGGACTCAGAAAACATCCGTCCTCCTTCCCTTCGTCTGAAAAGCGAAGATGGAAAGCAAAGCGAACAAACAGCTATTTAGTGCAGATTAAAAGGTCAAATTCACTTGTTCCACCATCTGGTATCTATTTATACCCATCCCTGGACTGTGCGGGAGTTGGTTGGGTTTCGGATGGACCCTGACTGCTCCGGGGAGAGCAGCAATCCACCTGCACCGCCTCGGCTTGGCCAAGGGTTTGGAGCTGGGGCCAAGAGCAAATTACAGGATCCCCAAGGCTCAGGAGAGGTCGACTGAGCGCTTTTGGCCAACAACCGGCTTGGGGACGAGTTGAATCCCGCTCATCTCGTCCTCCCCTTGCCTTTGCAAACAGGCTCTGGCTTGACGAGCCACCCAGGAGAGAACGCTGCCTTCTCCGGGGTTTCCTTCCCAGCATCGAGGCTGAGGATGCGGGTATGGGGATCAGATGTGGGACAGCCACGGGGTCAGATTTGGGGAGCCCAGGGGCACAAACGGACTGGTTTCTGCCTCCTTGCAAGGCATCGCAGTGCAGCGGGTGGAGGGCAATTCCCCTGCCATTCCCAACCAGGGTCCATGAATATCTTGGCAGGATTTCTGTCCAATTGGTAAATACAGTTCTAAAATCAGGCCCTTACCTGCTCTGGAGGGGGAGAGGACACCAGGTCAAGCCCAAGATGATGGCGGGAGCATCCCTCCTCTGCCCCATGCACTGCTTTTATGGCCAGGAATGAGCAGGAGTTTCTACTGCTTGGTGATGCCCCTCAAAACCTCCTACATCTTTTCTCCTTGGCTGCAATCTTTGACTTCCTCTGGTCTCAAGAAGATCAAATTCCACCCATTTCCCCCTTAAAATGAGGAATGCCTTTTGTCCAACACACCTGCATTACAGCAGCTCCGATATCCTTCCTGCCACAGCATTGCTGATTCTGGGAGAGCCCAAAGCCAGGCACGCACGGGTACCACCAGCATCGCCTGACGCGGGACTGCCAGCAGCAAACAGCATGTGCTGAGGGTTAGCAATGGAAAAAATAAATATAAAACAGAGCACGAGGAACTGAAGTGGTTGGTTTTGACCTGGTAACGTTGAAGGATTTCACTTTCTGATACAGGCTCTTGCAAAATCTCTGCTTACATTCTCCTTTGTGGGAACCACTCGGAAGCTGAAGTCTGCAGAGATCCTCGAACTGGTTTTGTTTTCTTTTAATTGTTATTATTTTGGGGAGGAGAAACTGCTCTTACACTGACGCTAACTATTATTGTGGTATGCACATAATGATCTAATATCCCTGGACCCACCCAGTGCAGAAGGATGGCAGGGAGCACCCGTGCAACACCCCGGCACAACTCATCTCCCTCCGTCACGCTCCCCAGCTCGCGGAGATTAATGCTCAACCCAACCTGGGGCTGCAGGTTGGTTTGTTTGTTCATAGGGCTGTTGGGTTTGGTTTTGTGTTTTTCTTTTTGCCCTCCTTTCTCCCCTAGAAGCCAGCATTTCTGTAGGGAGGGGAGGAAAAAAAAAAAAGAAAAAAAAGAAACACTGAGATTTCTGGAGTGCAGACAGATGGACGGAAGAAAACACAGGGTCAGATGCGAGGGCTGCCCAGCTTTTAAAAAAAAAAACAACCGGTAAAAACATACCCCAGCCTGTCTCTCTCCCCCAAAGCTCAGATACCCGCAGCGGCCGGGTTGCCAGCCTCCTCCTGCGGTTTGAAGCCCGGGCCAAGATTTTCCCTGGAAAAACGTGGGCGGTAGCCAAGGGGGGAAAAGTCAGAGGCGAGGGGGACACCTTGCCAGCCTGCCGGTGTGCCTGGCTGCCCTCCTGCCTTCCCATCCCTCTGCCCCATCCCTTTTCTGTTTGCCACACGATTTTTTCCCTCGTCTCCCTTCTCTTCCCCTCTTTGCTGGATATTTGGGGCTGACCCACCTTTTCAGGGCAGGGGAAACTGAGGCACACGCAGCATGACCACCACCTCTTTGAAGGCAAGGATGAACATGAAACAAAATCCTTTTCTCGAGAGCATCCCGGGGCAAAAAGCACCGCAGTTTGCAATTGCTCCTGAGTTGCTTTGGTGGGAGCCGGCTCCCTTCACGCTGCGCCTTTCATACCGAAGCCCTGGATAATCAGCGGTCACCGCGCCAGCGCTGAAACGCGGCAGCTGTTTAACATTACGGGGCGACGCGAGGAAGCGTTTCCATCGGCCAGGGGAATATTTAAGGGAGGCTACCCGGTCCTCCGACCCCTTGCACCAAAGCAGATACGGGCTGGGGGTCACCCCCAGGGGACAAATCCCAGAGGAGAAGCACCAGCAATGCTGGCGGATGGCAACATCGGCGCAGATCCCCTTTTGCTTTGCAAAGATCGCCTTTAATCCCACCCCAGTTGCTTTTGGGATGGGCTCAGGAGGGGCCGGCTCCTTTTGTCAAGGGATTAAGCGAATTTACCCACTCAAGCTGCAAAATATCCTAAAGCGAGCCTCGGAGCCGGACACGAGGGTAACCTGAGGCTCCAGGGTGGCTTTGGCTTTACCTCCAAGGTCACTTGGATGGTGAATCCGGGACCCCAGCCATGCCCCGTGCCATGCACTCCAGCAGCCGTCTGGTCTCGGAGGGAAGGGGTTGCAACAGCACTCCTAAAACCTCATAAATCTGCCTGGAAAAACCACAGAAGTCAGGCGAGGAATCCCAGCTTAATCAGACCGATCTGATTTTTGCCCTGGTCCTCAATCATTGCCAGCTCTTGGAGTCGGGGATCGCAGATTCCTCGCTTGCAAGAACAAGGCGGAGGGGGGTGAAAGAAAAGAAAGGGGGGATCATAGCCATCATGTTTGCAGAGGAAAGCTTGGAAACGCATCTCATCCGCACCCAAGAGACTGGAGAAATCCCACCGCAGGAATCCAGTTCTGCTGCCAACTGGCTGGAGATGCTGCGGCCGGTTTTTGTAACCGCCTGTTGCTTTAGGTG
>NW_009624795.1:1550-4440 GCF_000690535.1 Cariama cristata | reverse complement strand
CCCCACTCTCTCTTTCTCTCTCATAACTTTGTATATGCCAAAAGTCTTACCTACCAACTGTTGGGAAAAAAATGTGATTTCTATTGAATAGTGCACTTTGGAATGAAAGAAAACATTGTATAAACGAGGCTGAGAAACTCATTCACCTATGCCTATATTACTGTGAAATCAATTATGCAGGGCTCTTTCGAAAGTTACTGATTGTAGCAAATTGAATGGCCTCCATTTCAGCATAATTTGGAGAGGTTGATGTAATCAGAGACCTTACACCATGGTGAGATACAAGATTCGTGATATTCAGATGGGAAAAAGGCTACAATGGTTAAGCTTATTCTGTGCTCTCCGCTTACCGGCTGTAATGCTTTCATAAGTACAAATGAAATTGTTTTGATGAAGGCAGAGATGGTTCTAAGGGACATGAAAAGGGGAGAAAAAGAGAGAGAAGAGGGAAAAAAACTCAACCAACCAACCTATATCAGGTTGTTTGAAATCAAGGAACTGTACTGTTAAGTGAGGCAGCCATGGAATCTAATCCTGAGCATAATTGGTTGCAAATGAAACACTTTAATATCAAATCTTGAGTTGTGCCCTGGAGCTGCAGTTCAGGTTTGCATGAACTACATGTAAGTGGAGGTAAAATGCGTCTTTTTTTTTTTTTTTTCTTTTGCAAATGTACATTCTATTTTAGTTTGTTGGAAATTTGTGGGGCAAAGTAATTGATATTCAGCTTATATGCAAAGATATTGTGCCCTGAGTAGTTTTGTCCTCCTAAAAATAATGAACAAATAAATAAATAAAGAAAGAAAACAACTCAAGAACAACAGAAATAAGTAAACTCCCAACACAATCCACGTCATAATGTCAGCCTGTGGCTCAGAGTTTTGTGATGTGTAGATGCTTATTAAACCTATGATGATATTATATAATGACATTTTATTTGTGTTGACAGTTTTTTTGATAAGTGTCACACTAAACAGACAGAAAACAGCAGAAAGCAAAGTTGTCTGGAAAAGAGGGGAAGGAGTATTAGCACTTTGGCTTCTTAATTTCTCCATGTTCAAGAAAACTTCACATTCCAAAACCAATCTGGAAGTGAATTTCATAATTTAGGTTTCTCTCTCTTTCTAAAATGAAATTACATTAATTGCATGCTCCAACACCATTTTTTGAGAGGAAAAATAAAAGAGCTCATTCTTGCAGCAAAATCTGGAATGAACAGCTCAAATCACTTTCTGTATGTAGACCATAAAATTTTTATGCAAAATACCAAACACATTGTGACACGTCCTGCTCCTTGTTGCTCAGTCCATCTACAATACTGTCAATAGATGAAATTCTCATTTCTAGATTTTCCCATTTACAACATTAAGTAACTTTTCAGTTTTTCAGACTTAATATGAGTATAGAAGCTGTAAAATTGTCATAGACAATATTGCAATGTCACCTTAAGAATATTTTTCAGTTTAGTCAATCATAAATAAATAAATTAATTCATCCAATTCTCAGTATTTGAAAAAGTAAAGAGTTATTGCTTTGTTCCCTACGCTTATGCTCATTTCTAAAGAAATAAAAGCAGCCATAAAAAGTTAACCATAAAAATTCAAAAAGAATGGTTGTTTGGGTTTTTTAAGTTATCTGAAACTGGAAACCTGAATCTCATACACATAATGGTGCATTAGAAATTCTCAGTTCATGCAGATCTCTCAGTTTAAAAAGATCTCTCCAGTGGTCCAAGTTTTCAACTGTTGTGATCATGGTATCCAATTCTTCTCCAATAACCAACAAGTTAGGAAACTCATGAATGATGGAAACCTGAAATCCTGGGACTTGACTGAGAAATGCTCATGGAATATGTTCCAAGTGGCTGGAAGTTCATAATATTTTCTATAGGATCCATATTTACTCAGTTAAATTTACTGTAGGCCATAACAGAGCCGCTTGCATTCATTTTCCTACCTATAGGAAAAGGAAAATCAACTTCTTTTTGGGCACTTTAAGATTCATTCTTTACATGATAAATTTTCTCTGTTGTATACGTGGCTTCAATGCCTTCTCAGAGATGAAAAATTAAGAACTTTGGATTGTGTATATCTAATACAGCATGCACCCTGACTGTAAATTTCATATTAAATATAAAAAGAGAAAAAGCACAGAAAGTTTATTGATTCTTGACTGAGATTATATGCAAAGGTAACTAAATGATATCAGGTTCATAAGGAGTTTAACAGGAAGGAGCCACAGCATCCAGGAAGGAGCCACAGCATCCTCCATTGTCTTTATATGTAGAAACTAGAAGACTAAATCTGTTGTTTATCCAGACCCTCTACATTTACGACTATAAAACTGTAGATATTTATTCTCAATAGGTGAACCTTGGAAACTATTGCAATCCTAGGGATGAAGTTCCCTAAAACACACTCTGTGTCACCATATGCTAACCCGCAGCTTGCTGCCATAATGGTGTCTCAGTATCATCATAGAAAATAGATTAAAAGTAATATAGGCTTCATTCAAATGTAGAATACCTAAAGAAGTACCTAATGCAAACTTTTAAGTTTCTAAAGACATAGACTTTGAAATGGTCTTTTTCTGTTTCAGATCTGAAGAAGTATTTGTATGTCCAAAATAACATGTGCTACACAAGTTGCTCAAATAATAGATATTGCCTCTTCCTACAAACACTGCTTTGCCTCAGCTGGTGAAGGTCATTTCTAACCACATCTGTCTTTTCTCCTTAACTAAATTCTTCTCCAAACCACTCAAAATGCAGTCTGCTTTACTTTGCTCTTCTATTTCCTCCGCTAAAAAGACAAAACTAGAAAGCTGCCTGTAACTTTCAATTACAGCTTGTTCTCCAACTTTGCTCTTAGTCCTTACTAGAGGTGAGGGA
>NW_009624795.1:0-1519 GCF_000690535.1 Cariama cristata | reverse complement strand
AAGGAAGAGGTTACAGCCTAACTCGGCAGTTACATACAACAAATACAATTGAATGGCAGGTGGACAATGAACCATCTACAATACAGAATACCTATTAACTTCTTAAACCCATAAACCTGGAGAAGTCCACACAGTCCATAAGTGGAGAAACAGCTAACCCACCAATCCCTACTGGCTGAAAGGTTTCTTGGAAAATGTTTCTCATTTGCCTGAATTTCACTCTACCGTTGTGAAAGAAGATGGGGGTAGAGGAGAGGAAAGGACAAAAAAGAAATTGCTTCAAAATTTTACAAGGGCAGAAATAATTACAAAACAAGAGGAAAAAAAAACAATATAACCTAAAGAGAAGCATGTCTCTTGAAAATAAATATAACCCAAGCTCATAAACAGTGAGGCCAATGGTCATGAACATAGCAGATGTTTATTGCCTCATGCCTTCTCTGTTACTTTGGGATGATCACTTAAATATTGCCAAATCCAGTTTGAGTTTAAATTAGCTTCATATTTTCTTTCATGATTATTCCATTTAAAAAATCATATGATTAGCCAATTAAACAGAGGGGGAGAAGGGGAAAAAAAAAAACACAGAAAAAAAAACAGTAGGAGAGCAATAGCCTTTAATATTTTCAATTAAGATGCAGTGCCACCAATAAAAGAGGCTTACATTTTCATTTTATGGGCACCTATGGAGAGCATTATGACACAAATGACTCAGAGCAAGGTAATCGTTTCAAAATATATTGTAGTGGAGGACTGTAAACAGTGCACTGTATTAGCTTAGATGATATGTGACGAAAATATAAAGTTTCCAGAAGTGTATTCAGTATTGGTTGCAATATTTCTTAGGGCACACATTTGC
Source organism: Cariama cristata (assembly GCF_000690535.1). Lineage (NCBI taxonomy): Eukaryota > Metazoa > Chordata > Aves > Cariamiformes > Cariamidae > Cariama > Cariama cristata. The sequence continues at coordinate 660 of NW_009624795.1, read as the reverse complement.
AATGCATGTTGTCTTTTATGTGAGCCAAAGCAATATCCTTACAGACAGCAAAGTCCACTTCCACAGAGGAGGCTGCTCCTTGGACTGTGCTTATGCATCACCAGCTTTTGAAGTCTATCCAGATACTTCAGGCTGAGCTACCAAGCCGTGGAAGAGATTTCTGACACTACGCAATCCAATGAAATAATTTGAGGCTGGCCAAAATGAGCCGTGGACAGAGGAGGTGTGGTGGGTTGACCCTGTTTGGATGCCAGGTGCCCACCAAAGCCACTCTATCACTCTCTTCAACTGAACAGAGGAGAGAAAACATAATGAAAGGCTTGTGGTTTGAGATAAGGACAGGGAGAGATCACTCACTAATTACCATGACAGGCAAAACAGAGTAGGATAATGAGAAATAAAATCAAATCTTAAAAGACCTTCCCCACCTCTCTCTTCTTCCCAGGTTGAACTTCACTGTTTATTTTCTCTACCTTCTTCCCCTCAGTAGAGCAGGGGGACAAGAATGTGGGTTGTGGTCAGTTCATCACCTGCTGCTCCTTCCTCCTCAGGGGAGGACTTCTCACTCCCGGCTCCAGCCTGGGGTCCCTCCCACAGCAGACAGTCCTCCACGGACTTCTCCCGCATGGGTCCCTTCCCACAGGCTGCAGTTCTTCACGC
>NW_009624794.1:139655-156398 GCF_000690535.1 Cariama cristata | reverse complement strand
TTGATGATCTTAAGGGTCTTTTCCAAACTGAATGATTCTATGACCAGATATAGGCATCTGATTAAGCAGCTCAATTTTAATTTAATTTAACTTTACTCAGTGGATCTGAAAAAAATGAACCTTTTAATTAGGTACCTTAACATGGATTGAAGAAACAGCTTTTTTCATTCCTGATCAAAGTTTTATGGGCATTGTTTAACTTTGTCTTCTGGCACTTTGTGTTATTTCACAGATATGTGTAGATATGTGCATATACATCTGTGTATATAAGCTGTCCCCAGTGTAATCCCTTACACTTTGCAAAAGTTAAACATGAGAATCCTTCATCAGGGACAGGGATGGAGAGGATTGAAGGTCAGTAAGTCATTCACATAGTCAGCAGCTTTCAAACTCACACTGAGAAAAGCTTAGAGGGGGAAGGACTGAGATCTCAGGGGACAGTGGCTAGAAATACTGTATGATGTGCTAAAATTGGCCAGAAGTCTTGATGCATCTCTTAGCTGTGTTCTACTTTGGACTAGGAAGGATAAATGCTGCTTTCAGTTTTACTTATGCTTTTACAAACAATTTTGAAAAAACATAGACAAAACACAGATACCAAAAGTGGATGAGGTGCTCCCTTGTGCTTTGTGGCATGCAGAGATAAGATCCTGTCTTGTCTCCGACTTGCATTCCCTTCTTTATAGATTTGAAAGGCATGACAACCTCTTAAGACACAGCATAGCTCTGAGAAAGTTGGTTTTCCTTAATTGCCTTGGCTCCTGATTGTTGATCCCCATTTTGTAGGTATGCTTGCATGTCATGTTCCCAAATGCATTACTTTAATTTCAGTTCTGTGAAATACCATCTGAAAGGATGCAGGTTACTGGCAAATTCAGATCAGTTTGTCTTAAAACCCTATCTTCCTTGTTACTGCTGTATTTTACTGTGTCTACTGTCATCATCATTAAGGACTTCTGGGGGGTATAGACAATACTCATTTGAGTGAGACTTAATACTGTAGAACCCACAAGAAAGAGTGCCATTTGATGTTTTTTCTAAGACTGACTCTAACACTTTGTTTTTAAGCTATCTAAGGTGCATTTTACTTGTTCATGATTTAAAATGACTGTGATGTGGAACGAAATCGGAGATCTCATAATAGTTTGTATCTGTTACACCCATGCAGTTACCTTTTCTGCAGTAACCCTTGAGAAGGAAGTCAGGTGTCTTTGATCAGAGTATTGCTTTCCAAACCAGTATCAACTGGCATTTGTTACCTTCATAAGTTATTAGTTCAGTAGCTGACAACTGTACACAAGTGTCTAAAGACAGTCTGCAAAGAGAGACTAGGAGGAAAAAAGCACTTGTTCAGAGGACTTAGATTCACTATCAAGGGGTCTGAGATCCGTTGTGAAGTAAGTATGGACATGGAAATTAGAAAAGGCAGAGGACTACTGATTAGCTCTGTATTAAGTTAATTCCACATAAGGTTTTTCTTAATTATGCCCTGGAGTGCTGTCAAGCTACCTGGCCTACTGATACCTTGTTGTCTTCTGTATACTACATAGTGAATGAAGTCTTTCAGGCTTTTTTTTGCGTTTATCAAGATTTCAAGATTAATTTTAAAAAAAATCATGTAATTTAAGCATCTATTGAAGGACTCATCAGAAATCTTTTTTCTTTTTAGTTAATTATTACTTCACATTATTCTTGCTTTCTGAAGTACTGGATGATAAAAAGGCAACGCTAAATTGCTGATAATGTCATTATATCCATCTTTTAAACACTTTACTATTTTCTTTTTTTTTCACCTATGGCAAAAAATATCCTTTACAGTTAGACTTATAACTTTGCTTCCAAAAATCCCAGTTATGATCTGTTGGTTCAATCGTTTCACATGCAATACTCTTTGGATAGAATATTATCAACTGTAGTTGCCTTCTGTTTGTATATGCTTTGTTTTCAAATCTCAGTTGAAGGTGTTTGGTTTTCCTTTCTTGCTTCTAATTTCTTGTTGTGATATTTTATGACTTTGTAAGTAGTGCAAAATGTTGGGAAATACTATTAGATATTATCAAGAAGCATTATTTTGATTTTCTGCATGTTGAATTCCTTGTTTTATTCTTTCCTAAATAAATATTTATCAGTGTTTTGTTAGGTTAAAATGCTAAAATATGAACACAAGGTTTGATCGGGCAAGGGGTAATGGCTTTAAACTGGAAGAGGGAAGATTTAGATGAGCTATTAGGAAGAAATTCTTCACTGTGAGGCACTGGCAGAGGTTGCCCAGAGAAGCTGTGGCTGCCCCATCCCTGGAAGTGTTCAAGGCCAGGTTGGATGGGGCTGTGAGCAACCTGGTCTGGTGGAAGGTGTCCCTGCCCAGGGCAGCGGGATTGGAACTGGATGGGCTTTTAAGGTCTATCTCAACCCAAACTGTTTTATGAATCTATGAAGATTCAACTGAGGACTCAAAAAAAAAAAAGTTTAATCCAACTGGATAGTAAGTTTTTAACTGCTCAGTAATGTGTGAAAAAATTTTTTTCATATTCTCTAAACTGTTGGCAATTTTGCCCAATATGCCAGTGAAGACAAGATCAGGTACTAGTAGGTTTGCTTTGTTTTCCCTTTTTCTGTTGCCAGGTCTTTCCCTCTTCCTTATCATCCCATTGTATTGTTTTCTTCCTCTTTATTTTCTGCCCTTACGCTACCAGAAAACTATTCTTTTGGACCCACGCTCTATGTTGTGCACTTTCCAATCTCTTTTGTGTCTGTACTCACTCTCGGTTGCTGAGGTTTGGACTGATGGAAACCACTTAAAATGGAATGTTCTTAGGTTAAGGGCAATGTATCAGATGTAATGTGCAGCCCAGGAAGAAGGGCTTAACGTGGCAAGAAAGGATATAACTGTGAGAGAGAGGGAGATGAAAAAAGATGAGAAAGATGAGGCAGCTTGAGTGCCTTCTTCAGCTGTGCCTTCACTAAATCTGGCTAGAATTCTGTTTGGCATAAAACTTTGAGATTTTGGAACCTATGTTCATTTAACATTGGGAAAAAGATAGAGATGTGGATAAAAAAATAACTATAAAGAGTAACATGCTAGAGAAAAGATAAATAGGCCTTTGTCTGCAATGGAGGAATGATGTACTTTGCCTTGTCTGATACCTTAGTTTGGACCTCCCAAAGTTTGTTTTACAGCTCTTGGCTACAGTGTTGGTTTGAAACAATTGATGTTTATTTGCAAAAAAAAAAAAAGAGTGGCTCTAGCAGATGAGATGAACTCCATAATGTAGGTCCTTAGTTTAAATCAAAGTAAGAAGGTGCCAGGAGCCATTTTCCGAGTAGTGAAACAGCATTCCAACAATGAATGGCGGGGAAAAAGATAAGCTTCTGCTTCGGCATTTTTTTGTTGCTTGGTATTTAGTCTGTTTGTAGTACGTATGTTAATAGTGGTAGCACTGTAACTTTTCTTAGTTTGAATCCCAAATGAAGCTATTAAAGAATCATTGCCTTTGTTGCAGTTGCTCTGAACATTGTGGTTTTATTGAAATGTAACAGTTAAAGAGGGTGTAGCATCCTTTGTGGCCATCTTTTTTTCTAAAATTCTTGTTCTGGATATATGTATATAAAAGTAGTATCCCTGTTAACTAAACACAAAGAAAATATTAAAATGCCCAAATTTATTTTCATTTATTCTTTTTTTCCTGTGAGTGAGTCTGCTATGTCTCTTAGATCACAGAAGGAGAGATTTACTGTTTCTGTATCATCATACTACAGATAAATACCGGATTATGCAGCCACCATGCAGTCTTTGTCAAGTTGTTGCACTCCAATCCCAACAAAATTCGTTGCATCCATCCTCATTAAAAAAAATCCCACTTAGGAATTTGGATGGAAGGGTTGCACCTTGAAAAGAACAATCATGATGTCTCAGTTCAGTTGCAGTTGCACTGTCTTGTCTTACTGGTTTTACTCTGGAGTGGCTCAGTGTAAAAACTTTTGATTTTCCAATGTGAGACACATAGAAGAGTTTGATTTTTTTTCTTCTCATTTTTAGACAATCAAGTCTAGATCCTATCTTTTACAGACTGCTCATACACTGAAGAAATCAAAATTGGAAACAGTTTTTCACTTTTTCCTGCATTTTGTGAAAGGAAAATATATTTCTTGGATTTTTATTTTTTTTAACGTAAGTGCATATTGTGAAAAACCTATTGGTGTTAATGAGTGTTTTTCCCAGAAAAGAGGGACAAATCTTTTAGTGAAGGAAATTTAATATGAACCACAACCTCCTGAAACAAACAAGAATGAATTCCTGCGTCTACCTCTGCCAATTACTTTGGTTGTGATTTTTTGTTTGTTTTAAAGTCATTGTTATTTGCTCCTGCTCGGTTTCTAACTAGTTGAGCAGGACACTGCATTCAATGGAAAGGGAAAAAAAGCAGAGTTGGAGTACTTGTAATTTTACATTTTAAATTAGATGCAGATCATACAGAATGCATAACTAATTCAAATTATGCAGATTCATTTGTATATATAAATATCCTTGAAAAACAGATATGTTCCCCATGTTATTTGGATATTCTTCCAAAACTTTTGTCTTCTGAATATGTGAAGGACATGTCTTCATTTCTTTATGGAGCCTTGAGTTTCTTCATTCTAAAAAAACCCCAATTTTTATAGTATGAGAGAGTTTTTCTTTATGCTAACCACAGTAAAATTGGAAGGAGATCTATTCTTATTAAAACTGTCTCAGGCAAAACAATTTATTACGACCACAAAAGTACTATTGGTGCACCAGTTGTAAGGAATGGAATTTTAGAGACATCTCCTGAGTTTTTTAATCAGTCACAGAGTTCAGGGGGAGGCTAATGTAATGCTTTCATTTATTTTGGAGGAGCAAGAGAAAATGAGGCTAAGCTTTATTACTATTATTATCATTGATCACATGAGAAGTTGAGAAAAAGCTATGCTAAGCCTATAAATTTTTGAATTTTACTTTCACAGGATGAAGTGCAACCAGAAATTGTCTTTTTTTCAGATACTTTTAATAGATAGCTCCAAGTAATAATGCAACCACCTCCAAATACATGGTTTTATTTTTTATATATTTAATTTTGCTGAAGAATTAATGCAAGGTAATGACTTTGAAAGGAAGTGTTTGTGAAATCTGCATAAAGTTAATGTGAGGTAACAATAATTGTGTTATGTTCCTTTCACAATAAGGTTCAGTCTCCTAGTTGTTTATTTTTTATGGTCCAGTGAAAGTCTCTTAATTTTTTTTAGATCTAAACCAGTCTCGGTTGTTTTCAGTCCACTTTTACTGTACACGCAACACCTCAGGGTCAAACCAATCACTACCACAAACTTCAGTGAGAGTGAAATGTGTTTTTGCGTCTGCAGTTATGACATTCTTTCCCACAATCTGCTTCCACTTTCTTTAACAATAGCCTCCATGTCTGATCCAATAAGCTGACACATAAAAATACGTCAAATTCTGAGCCATGAGTACTTTAAGTGATAAAGAAATGTCTACCTTTCAGAGCCTTTTGCATTTACTTACTGTAAATATATTCTCCTCAACTACAGTTACTTTTATCATGTTAGTTGGAAATGGAAAGAGAGTAACAGACCCCAGACTGGTAACACTTTGAATTAGCCAGCAATGAGCAATTAGAACAAGATCACAAGAAAAATGAGGAGGTCTGTAGCTCAAACTATTACGGTTTTAATAAAAACCGATTTATGTAATTCTTGGGCAGTGTAAACTGATGTTGCTGCTTTGAAGTCAACAGATCTAGACCATTGAACTTAATAACAGAGTAGGAAATTATTGCTTTCTGTATATGAAGTGTCATTTTTAAAAAAGAAAACAAACATCAACCCACCAAACACACACAAAAAAAGCCCTATCCTGAAAGAACTCCCTCCCATCTCTCTTTAAATTACTGTTTTACTTCTGAAGTGTTCTTCAGGTTCATATCATGTATTGGCTGCTCTCTACCTGCCTGCACTGTAAGAACAAACTTGTGAGTGGTCTCTGACCCAAACACATGCGCGTGATCAGCCCCAGTCTTGCTACCCACATCACTCCACAAACTGCCCCCTCAACAGGAGGGATCAGGACAAACTGCCACCTCTGTTGGTTCCAGGAGCACCTTGCTCCCACATGCAAGAGAGAAGTTGGTAAGAGGACAATTTTAGTGCTTTTGGGTGGTGACCAGTCTACCAGGCTTTAAGCCAACATGTTTCAGTGTGGATGAGTTTCCTAACTAGCTAAAACTTTTTTCTTTCCTTGGCTTTATTCTCAAAAGTCAAGGTAAAATTGTGGTGGTTAGTAGGTGAAAGATGACACGGCCGGCTTAGTGAGTTATTACTTATACTCCCTCCTGGGGTCTTACTCTGGTTTTGAGACGAGTAACTTGATGGCTATTCAGCTGTGCTTTCCCCATGCCAGGTCAGGCTTCCCTGCTATCCATGTCCTACTTACTTACTCATCACATTTTGCTTTGTGTTTATGAGCATAATAGTCCTTGCTGAAGCTGTGTAGTGTTATGCCCCACATGTCAACCAGAATGTTGTTCTTTGTGTAGGAAAATAGTGGAAAATGAAAAGATTGTTGTTGGATATTTTGGATTTAATGTTCATAGCTGAGAAACCTGAGGTAAATGATATGTTACTACTAGGTTAGGGGCTCACCTTGTTTCCATAAAACTGCTGTTTGCAGTGTGATATGAGCCATTGTTCAGCTCTTGGGACAGGCAGGGAGTTAAACGGTAAGGCTGTCATCCTCCTTCTGTTACCTAGGTGCAGTGTGTTACAGGGACAAATGCACATAATGGGAAGACTTTGGACCATGAAAGAGAGGAAGGATGTTTCAATGTAATTAGAGTTCATCAAATCTGACAAAACTGTGCAGACCTGTAGAGCTAAAGTGACTGCAGCTGTGTTCTCTGCATCATACTTTATGTTGTATTTCATGGGAAGCCATAACTATAGGTTATAAACCTTGTTTAATTTATACTGGCAACACTGAGTGTCTAAAATAATAGTATAGTGGTGATGTGTGAACCTCAAAATATTCAGAGGTTTGTTCTAGTTTGGATAGCAGTAAGATGTGCAGATGCTGAGCCTATTGGATCTCTCAAAATGGGCTGGGGACCTCAGTACAGAAGAAGTCTTCTAAGTTTTTTGGCCACTGCAAGAATTAATTTTGAACTGGATGGAGCAGTGCTCAAGGCAGCTGAAACCAAATGGTAGCAATCAGCAGCAAAGCAAGCCAGAGAGAAAAGCAAAAGCTACAGAGGTAATGTAGCCAGTTTCATTTTAATTTAACTCTGGCATGTTTTTTTCTTATTGGCTTTGAAATCTCTTGGCCTGTACATCAAGATATCCAAGCAGTTTGAGCAGAGACTTACTCTTCACCTCTTTGAAAATGCTTTATGACTGCGTTTAACAAAGTTCAGCAGAAACCTGTGTCTTCAAACTGAGAGGCCAATGTCAAATTCTAGTCTGTTCCCATCCATAGTAGTTCCACCAGAGCAAGTTTGCCTCCGGATGTCACACTCCCTTCAATATTTGAAGGCACCAAAGGAGAGTAATGTACAGTTCAGCATGGAATTCAGATGCTGGAATAAGGAGTTATCTTGTCTATATAGCAAAGAGAGTTGGCATTAATGGTTTGAGACAGAAGAACAGTGAAGTTACAGGATCAGAGATAAGGAACTTAACTACAAATTTTCAGGTTTTCTGACATTTAAGGGATGTGCATTCTAAAGGACAGTGTATCCTCAGCCTTAATTCTGTTTTACCAAAGCTTTTTTATGAAGAAATGCCTTTATGTTTACTAAAATGGCAAAAATGACTGAATAGTTTGCACTTCTAGGTGTAGTGAGACCTCCGTTATGTTAGAATTTCACCTGAGACTGACAGCTCTCCAGAAGGCTGTCAAGAGTGATGGTGTCCCATGAGGTACCATGTGTAGTTCTCAGGAGCTGACGAATTTATGACTAGCATGAGCAAAAAAAGTATTGGAGGCCTCACAGAAGTTTATCAGCTTTGCTGGCATGGCCTGTGGAGCCTGCAACTTCTGCGAGCATGTTTCATGCCTTGATGCTTTTAAGTTTTTGGCAAAACCTGGGCTTAAAAAAAGTCTAAAATAGATTGCATATGGTCAGAACGCGGGGTCCCTAAAGCAACCACCCATTGAAGAAACCGTTTTTGATTCTATGATGCTCAAGGAAAACTGTCTTATTTAGATATTGTAATTTCTCTATAAGGAAAATTAGGGCCAGGAGTTCATTAGAAATCTGATTTGTCAGTATTTATTCCTGTATAACTCTTGCTGGCAAAATTCTTTGGCCTAAAAATTCTGCTGTTAATCCCTGGCTGAATTAGATTTATTTTTAAGTGTCAAGTAAATTGATCAACCCTTTCTTGTTTTTATTGCAGAACTTTAAAAACTGCCAGATGCTGCTTGCAAGTGATGGTTTATGAGGGCTCTTGTCAATCGCCTGAGGCAGGGTAGAAATACAAGGGCAAGGAGGTTATTTTTGGAATGTGCAATGTGATATTTTGTATTGCACATTTATTTTAAGAGAAGCAATGGACTGTGATGGTATCTTTTCACCTTTTTCCCCTAATAGTTTTGGGTTGTTGTGTTTAGAGGAAAACTTGTTTGGGTTTGTTTTTTTTTTTGAGAAAATGACTGATGATTGTCTGAACCTTTTCACCGCTACAGACCACATGACACTGGAAGAAGGAAACAGGTCTATAGGGCAGCAATATCACTTCTGGGTGTCTATAGTTTAAGAAAATATTCTCCCTGTCAGACCTTCCTAGCTGGCAGAGGCACTGAAGTCGTTGGCAGTGGTGGTTGATGCTGACTGGGAAAGAAGGCTTTGTATCTATGGGTCCAGATCCTTCTGATCAGATGAACTGTTCAGAGAATACCAAACATGGTTTTGGTCACTTGAACCTTCTGTGATTCTTGAGGGAAGGAAAAAAAAAAGATCTGTGACAAGTTTACAAACGGAGCTGGTGGTTATGTGTTATAGTTTACTTCTATAATGAAAAGTTAACAGATTACTTGCCTGAAGTTAGGCCCCTAAATATGCAAGCAAAAATATTTTTTCAAAGGTGCTGAATATCCAAATTGTTCCCATGATTTAAGTGATGCAGGAGTTGACCTGCAGCTGTACAGACCCAATGCACTACTGTTTTTGTAAGCAAACATGTCCTTGAAGATAAAATATAGACAGCTAAAACACATATATGAAAAATTTACATAAGGCGTGGCAAAGACTGTAGTTTTTGTCAGTTATGTCAGGGAAGCTCTTGACCCCTGTGCCAATCATTTCACCTGTATCCAAGTTATTCTTTTTGTTGGAAATAGCCCTTTGTGCCCATTGAGGGCTGGTTTGCATAGGAAGTTTTTAATCTCTGAAGTTCTTTAGCCTTTGAATTAGGAGAGAGGGAGGAAAAAAGAAGAAAGAGAGAAAGAATATAATTTTCAAACAGCACCCCCCCAACTCCAAACTTTCAGATTTTTCAGTGTCTCATAATTAAAAAATGCTTTGTCTGATTAATTTGCACTAAACATCCTACTCTGGGTATGGTCTAGACAGGAGATATTTTAAATCGAAAGGTGCCTTTCCTTCCCTCTGTTACAGGAATTCAATACTGAGATTATGGTTTAAAGGAAACTCTTACCTTTTGGCTGTGGAATTATTGGCATGGCCTCATTATAGTGTGTTGGAAAGGGGTTTTACAAGTTGTTACATTCAGGAATTTTTCTGATCCCTTCACTTCAGGGGAGGAAGTCGGGTTGCTCAGGAAAGCTGATGACTGCAGTGCAGAAGCTGGTGGGGAAAGTCCTGACCCAGTTCTTCTGGCACATGCATGAGCAGTAAAGGATGCAAATGAGACATTCCAAGAAGTAGTGATAAATTTGGCAACATTCATGCAGCTAGTCTCAGTGAAGGGAAACGGACATCAAAAAGCCAGAACTACTCTATTTTAGTCATGATGAATCTCAAATAAGAATCTTCTAGTTCCTTTAACTTAAATGCATTAAAATAAATTAATATGATGTTTTATGTGTGTGTATATATATATACACTTTAGCAATGTAAATCTACATTTCTGCTACTTTGTCAGTTTATATATTTAACTGAATGATAATACATATAGAGAAATTAGTATGTGTTAGGTTAAAAAGGGGAAAACTGTTCCTTACCTCATTCTCTATTGTGTGAGCTGTCACAGTTTCATGAGAGCAAGGGAGTTATCCAAGGGATTAAATTTGGGTCTGCATACAGAAAAACAGAAAGGCAGACCTATAACATGAATTTCAAAGCTATGCTTGAGAACATCATTAATATGCACCTGCATGGCCAAGAATTTTTATTTCCAAGTGGCTGGTTTTATGTCCACTCGCTGTTCATAGTGTTTGTGCACTCACCTGTGTACTCCTGTTGGGAGAGGGCACAAAATTTCCACTGACGCTCTGTTGGTTGCTTCCAGAAAGCTGATCTGTATTTCTGAAAATATGAGAACGATCCTGCCACCTTTGGGGGAAGCTGAATTGCTTACCCACCAGTAAAGTAAAAAATACTGTGTCTTGCTTAAGAAATAGCATTGGTGGTATTTTCTTTCTCTTCACAGCTACCTGCATCATATAATTGCAGTTTATTAATTTGTCTTTATTGCAATGTGGCTGTGCTTTGCAGATGTACTGTACATCCAAACTATATCTTGATTTAAAGCTGAATATCATGCTTTCTTTTTGTCTGGGGTTTAATATTCTTAACTTTACCTGTGAATATGGTTTGAAAGGGAGGACAAATGCTATTTTACGAGAATTTCTGGTCTCTGGTCAGAAGCTAGAATCATCTCTGGACTGAAGACTGACACCTCATTTTTTTCTCTTTAAGGTCCAACAACTATGTAACAATTTCAAATTAAAGCTGAATTCAAATCCAGGTCACTAGAAATAAACAGCTACCATTTTAGTAAAAATGTAATCACTATCTATTTATCTATTACATAAAAAAAAAAAAAGTTTAAGACCAGTTTTTGAATTTTAGTTGCTCCTATTTGGTAGAAAACTTGGAAATTTTTTGTTTAGTGTTTCACACAGCCATTATGTGGAACTGCAACTTACTGCATTTTCATCTAATCGCTTTAAACAATTTCTGGTTCGTAGAACCAAAGAAGATCCTGAACCATACAGATTTAAATGTTTAAGCAAATCAGTGACATTATTAGTTCATAAATGCCTTGTCAGCAAACAGGAAAAAGAATGTTTATTTTACCACATACAACTGACTATACAGATGGATATGTGATTTCTACTGAAGTATGATTCTCATCTGAGCTGAGTTTTAGGATTTTGTGTTTATCCTGTGTCAGTGTATTCCAGAACAAGTTCAGTTAGTTCACAAATAACTAAAGTAGTAGTAGTAGTTATAGTAGTTCACGCATCCTTTCAAAGGATTATATTCTTATTACATGTTCAATAATAAAGATTTTGAAACCATATACTGTTCAATCCTATGTATGTTCAAGGCCAGCACTGTAAAATTCTGCTTTTATTGTAACTTGCCTTCACTAAAATTTCACTAAAGAATAATTTGGTAGAAATATATTGGTTATGATACCAATCACATTCATGAAGGATGGTGTAAATTCTTGCATTTGTCTTTACAAAGGCAATGGGCGGATAGGACTTTGCATACCCACCTTATGAAAATAGTTGTTAGCAGTTGTTGAATGAGAATGTGCTGGGTACAAATAATTACCTTTATGGGTAGAACTAAACTTTGGATTTCTAAGTACTAACTGCTAAATCATTGAATAAAGTTGCTGCAAGTTTTCTCTGAAGATCTTTATGGGTAAGAAAGCTCTAGAGAAGAAATGGAGCTTACTGAACAGGCAATTAAAGCTACATTGTTGATATCTAAAATTATTGGGCAAAGTTGTGTTAGTTTGAGTTGGTCATCTGAGACTATACAAGCAGGATGAACAGGGAGATGTTTACCAAAAACGGGATAAAACTGGAGCATGTACAGTTACATACTCTCTTTTTACGTTATTTTTAGGAGAGGAGTATGCCCAGTTGCAGCTTTTGAGGACAAAACAGAAGACTGATACTATAGACTACATTTGTCCAGTAAACATCTGTAACCAGAAGGGGAAGGTGAGTTTAGCCACCAGCAACTGTCTTAACTGAATTGTAACATGCTTTTGCTCAAAACCCCATAAATCTTCACTGTATTCATGGGCAATTGTCTTTTGGCTTGTACGAACCTAAAGCCTTCATGTACCTGAGGTTAGGGAAATGGGATTTCTGTCCCGCGATATTCTTGGCCATTGCCACCCACAGTGCGCTGCTGCATAAATAAAGTCTGAAGAGGAATCCCCCAAAGTTTTGGTGAGTCCATTTAATAAATCATGTACAAAGAAAAAAAAATATTCCCTTAAGCCAAAGGGAAGTGATAGAGTGGATGGAGTATGTGGATTCATCTGGTCAGAGTCATGTAAAAATGTGTTTACTCTTCATTTTACATACCCTCTATGTGTTGATATGACATCATTGCCTATAAAGCTAGGAATACTGTGCACACATAGCCATGAGTTTGCATGAGATGCAGTGAATATCCCATGAGAGAGGGAACAAGACATAATTTAAAGTTGGAACCTGGAGTGATTTATGAAGGTCATTGTCTTACTGATTCAGATACTTTCCATATGCTGTTATAGAAACTCCTTTTTGTATTGTATGTGTAAAACATGTGTAGCAAATTAGTTTCTATGCAACCTTCCTCCTTTAAAATGTTTTGGTTTTAAAACATTGATGTGTTTTTTATCTCTGATCTATGATAGCCCACTGTATTTTTATTGAAAGAACATTTAAAGTGAAAGATTTTGAGATGACTTTGCTGAAGTTTGGTGTGGTCGACAATAAACCTGGAAGTGCTTTTGATGCTAAAACATCCTATTGCACTGGATTTACGGCCTGACTTCTGTATCATGCTTAACTGACACGGAGTATGCCCTGTGTCATGCTTAAAGCCTTGAAGGTATTGACCTAGCATGGGAGGAATAGAAGAATTTTTCTCTTACCAGCTGTAGCACATTATAATTCTATCTCATTTTATTTTAGAAATTATTTGAAGATGGAACTAGTAACATCAAAATTATGCAATGGGAAGATGATTACTAAAACCACATTACTGTTTGAGGCATTAAAAGTCTAATTTAATTTACTGTAATATATAAAATACTTTTATAGGAGACTTTATTTCACTGGTTGCTTAGTAAGTGAACGGACATTTATTAATCAAATAAATCAACACCACCCATGGCAACTTGCCCCAGAAGTACCTGCTGAGGAGAGATGGATGAACAAAGCATGAGGAAAAAATTATCTGGTCCATGCTGTGCCTTTCTGCTTGCAATTTTCTAGAATTTAATCATTATTCAGCATTATTCACCAAACAGTGTCTGCAGAGTAGTTTTGCTTGTAGCTTGTTTGGAAGCAATTTGTAGTGGCTATTCAAAATATACTTCAAATGAAGATTATTTGTCATTAATATGGGGGTCAGTTTTTGTTCTTTGTGTATGATCCCTTACTCTAAAAAGTCTGTGGATCACAAATGAGGCTCTTGAGTGTTACTGTGATGCACATAAATAATAGCATGAATCAAAATATTCCTATAGCTTGACTTTAGACCCTCCATAATGATCTCTGCAGACTTTAGTGGTATTCAGAACAAACTTTAAAATAAATTTTTTAGCATAGGCATTTGGGACTGCCACTTTAAAATGCATTAGGTACACTTTCTGTACTCTTTTAAAAACCCTTGTTTTGATGGCTGTGTCTGCCTTTAAAATTTTTGCTAGGGTATCCATGGAAGGTGAATTGTAAAGAAACAAATTCACCTGAAATTAACAGAAGATTCAAATATCATTAAGAAATTGTGAACTTTGTTTTCCTGTGAGGGTAACCCAAAGTCTATGTTTTATACTCTTTCTCCCACCTTCCTATCTTGTAAATCTTTTAATTGCAAAGTTGCATAAGATAGCATAAACCAAGTTCATCAGTACCAAAAGCTCACTTTGCAAGTGTTTAAGGTATTTTCGGAAACATAAAACACTATCGGTGCTGAAAAAAAGTAGTGGTAATTCAGTTCCTTGATTAAATGAATGAAAAATAAGCATGCAATTTGAGTAACAATTGCATTTCTTTGGTTTGTTTCTTTCCTTGATGTGCAGCCATGAAAGGACATGATCTGGATCCCAATTTCCTGGCTGCGTTGTGTGTCAAATATATGTTAATGAACCTGCCAGTCCATTGAAAAGAAGTTACTACTTATCATTCTCCTTTTAGAGGAAAAGGAATTAATAACTTTTGCTTTTCTTTTTCTATATTCTAGAAAATGCACTTAATACCTTTGTCTTGCCATCCTTCACTGAATACTGGGCTTGATCTTCCCCTACTTTCCATTCTGTATAGATACTTCCCTTTGTCCTGAGAAGTTGTAATATATTAACGTGTCAGAAAAGGTAGCATTTAAAATCTATTTGTCAAAAATAAATCATGGATGAATCATATTTATTAACTTTGCCCAAAGCTCCTGCTCAAAAAGGACTTCACCCAGAGCCATAATATTGAATTAATGGTGTAAATATAACGACAGAGTATACAACCATCAAAACTAAGTTTGAAAAGATAAATGACATGGTATATGTACTATCACTGAAAGGATACAGCGTAAAAAAACCCAAACCCTCTGTGGCCATTGTTTGTTATCAGTGTACATCACCAGTGAAGAATAGTTTCGGCATACGGAAGATTCTAAGAATAAATGTTAAGAAATTCTAACTTAAATAAAAAGCCTGTACCAAGGAAGAAATAGCATGCTATGGTGTACAGTTGAAACTTCGAGCCTACCACAAATCCCAGAAGCACACATTCCCAAAACAAATGCTTTCCAGCAAATACCAAACAAAAATAACGTTTCAACAGAAGATGTCTCTGGAGCGTAAAAAAATACCATCCCTCTTAGGGTAGTCATGCAGAAGAAAGTTAGTAAATAGTCGTCATAAATGCCAGCTTCTTCTGTGGACTCAGCCAATAACCATCGTGCCTGAGTGGTGGCAAGAAGAACAAGATTATTTTCATCTTCTTTATGTGACAAATTCCTCTATTCTCCAGATTAAATGAAACAAAGCCCTTCACTGCATCTGGTGTAATAAAGTTATTCTATTACACCCTTCTACTCCAGATGAAGCAATTAGAAGTGAACACTTTTCCCTTACAGCTGTTGCTGCCACTTCTTTTGATCAAAATTGCTTTGTGTTTTTAGTGACTGTAAATCTGAAGGAGGAAGTGTTTTTAGGAGATAGAATAGACATGCATCACCCTCTGGTAAGCATTCAAGTCTTTCTGTACCCTGGGGATTGCAAAAAAAACCTCTGCATATTTCAAGATCTCAGATGTTGTTCTTTATTAAAGGGATTTTCCACAGAAGAAGAATCTCCAAGCATATCATGGATATTATTCAGCCCAAATGAATTCATAATTAAGAGTTCAAGCAAAGCAAAATCCAGAATTTTTTGAGAATCTTCATAGATCTTGCATGACTAGGTTGTTACCAGCCCAATCCAGAAGGGAATGAAATACTTAAACCATTAAACCATCACGGTTTTTGAGGAAGTGGAAAGCATCCATCCTATCTAAGAAATCAATTCCACAGAAATTGCTCCATTGTCAAACAGTCTGAGAAACCAAGTCCATTAGTTTGGTTTTTTTTGTTTGTTTTTTTTTTTTTTTTTAAGCTAACAGGGTATTATCAAGACAGCTTCCTTTTTAACTGTGTAATATTATGTATACTATTTTAACATAAGTTGACCTAGAACAGTAAGATAGGGTGTATTCAGGGCAAGTGCTGGCACATAGGCTGCAATCATAGATAAGTCTATTCTTACTTATAAATAACTGGTGGCCATGATCCTGTCTTCTTACTACCTGCTGCAGTAGCACCTCAAGCTATTTATCTGGATCTCTGACATCTCAGAACAACAAGGATTCTGGGTACATGCTATGGCTGAATGAAGGCAGAATCACAATTTGGCAACAACCTGGAAAGAGGAAGATGAGGAGACTTAGTGCTCCATATAGCCTCATGGATTCATATTGGGTAACTTGGATTTAGGAAGTCCCAACTCAGAAGGAAATTTTAGAATATTTTGCGATATGTCTGGTTTATCACAGGGCATATACTTCACCCAGATATCCCTTTTCAAGAGCAACCACTTTGTATAAAGCATTTCAGACTGAGCAGGAGATTAACTCAAGGCAGAAAAGAGCAAAATTTGAGGCTCTTGTAATGGCAGGAACCAAAGTAGGTGCTATATTCCTCAGTGATCTGTGAGGCAGAAGAACTTTTCCCACAGAGTCTTTCATAATCTAAGTTGGGGAAAAAATGGTTTTATGACAGACCTGGTGATCTCCCCGGTCCCAAGAATTCACAGAATCGCTGAATTGATTAGGTTGGAAGAGACCTCTGGGATCATCGAGTCCAACCTTTGCCCTAACACCACAGTGTCAGGTAGACCACTAAGTGCCGTGTCCAGTCTTTTCTTAAACACCTCCAGGGATAGTGACTCCACCACCTCCCTGGGCAGCCCATTCCAATGCCTAACGACCCTTTCTGTGATGAAATGCCTCCTCATTTCTAGCCTGAACTTCCCCTGGCG
>NW_009624794.1:129856-139344 GCF_000690535.1 Cariama cristata | reverse complement strand
TTGGTCCTGCTGGACACACTATTCCTGATACAAGCCAGGATGCTGTTGGCCTTCTTGGCTACCTGGGCACACTGGTGGCTCACGTTTAGCTGGCTGTCAACCAGCACCCCCAGGTCTTTTTCCACTTGACCACTTTCTAACCACTCTTCCCCCAGCCTGTAACGCTGCATGGGGTTTTTGTGGCCAAAATGTAGGACTCGGCACTTGTTCTTGTTGAACCTCATGCCGTTGGTCTCAGCCCATTGATCCAGCCTGTCTGGGTCCCTCTGCAGAGCCTTCCTGCCCTCCAGCAGATCAACAGTCCCACCTAACTTGGTGCCATCTGCAAATTTACTGACGGTGCCCTCAATCCCCTTGTCCAGAACATCTATAAAGATGTTAAACAGCACTGGCCCCAAAACTGAGCCCTAGGGAACACGGTTAGTGACTGGCCGCCAACTGGATTTAGCTCGATTGACCACAACTCTCTGGGCTTGTCCATCCAGTTAGTTTTTTACCCATTGAAGAGTCCACCTATCTAAGCCATGAGCAGCCAGTTTATCTAGGATTATGCTGTGGGAGACCATGCCAAAAGCCTTGCTAAATTCTAGGTAGACAACATCCACAGTCTTTCCCTCATCTAACATCCCAATTGTTATAAATTTCCTTTTGAGTGTGCAGGATCAGGTGTGCTTCACATCTTTGCCATGTGCCTATCGGCTTTCTTGGCTATTGCTGATCACTAGAAAATTCTTTTTCTGCATATGACTCTTAGGATACAAACTCTACAATCAGTCTGTACAGAAACTATTCTGTTACAGCCTACTGGTTTTTGGACAGCCTAGGATGATGTGGAGGGGAGCTGAACACTTGTTGATAGGTCCTACTTCACACGATTTCACTTCTGCCATACCATACCAAACTATTATGATCAAAAGTGGGTCACCGTCCTGCTCCTGTTGTGTTGTTAAATCTATACCTGGAAGAACGTATAACATAAAGAAATGAAGGCTCCTATGTCATGTTGGAAATTGTTCTTCAACTTTGGTTATCCTTCTGGCTTTCTTATTGAGATCAGAAGCTCCTGCTGAGCAGCACTGTAGTCCAAGGAATAAGGCACAGTCTTAGACTCCAGAAAGTTGGAGTCCTGAGAGACCAACTCAACAATTTAAGCAAGGTGGGATTTCTGTACATCTGTTTCATTACATGCACTGTTGCCAGGCATACTTCATATTCACTGCTAGCAGGTTCTTCCTCTGACAAGCCAGGCAGAATCAGTTTTGCTTCTGTTCTACAGTGAGAAAACTGATGCCTCTCCAAAGGCCAGGGCTCTCCAAACTGTATTCTACACTCTGGCAGTGGCTGGCTCCAGACCTGAATTGCAGGAAATTCTGCGGAGCTCTATGGAACAATGGTTATAATAAGGGGTAAAGTAAAAGAAGAATCAAGATATTTCCATTTAGACAAGCCAATATAATTCTCCACTGAAGTGATTAAGTGCATAGTTTTTTTAAAGCAGAAGGGATGCTTATTATCTTGTCCCATTTTCATCTTCACTCTGTAGGCCATACAGTTTATTCACCTGTGTATGGTAGCTATATGTTTATCACAAAAATAAAGTTTAAGTTAAGGCACAGTTAGCAACAAATACACTTAAATACATGAACATAAATTCTTTTTTGTGTTTGTTATCACAAACACTTAAATATAAGGAAAGGCTATACAAGAAAAGGCTATGCTAGAGTAGAAATAGTACATCGATGTATTTAAATCAGTTATGATACCTTTCTATTTTTTCATCCCTTCTTCTCAATCTAATGCCCATTACAAAACTATTATGTGGAAATCTTTAAGAGCACGCATTACTATTGATATATTCAATGTTGTGTATATCATCCCTTTTATAAGTTTCATGTCACAGCTCGTTTGCCTAAAGTAAAACATATACACACCAGATTTGCAGGAGCACAGACCTTTATGACTAGCTTTGATCCACTGAACACTCCAGTAGTCCCTGTAGAAAGAATGTATTTGGTGGCAAAGCCAGGCAAAAGACATATTTTATGTATGCAGAAGGGGGAAAGCTGACCTAAAATGGTAAAGGACAATAATTTTCAGCATTTTCAGTCCACTTAAGTTATTTAATCTTAGTGCAATTTTAAGCTATGACAATCATTTTGTTGTAGTATCTTTTCTCCCTTGCCTTGAAAATGGACTTGTGTACAAAAAGGCGCAACAAGTAATAAAATAGCTAAATGTTTATGATTTTTATCACATCACTGCAAAGTTGCATCCTACATGTTTCCAGCTTATTTATCAAAGGAATAACTAGGTTTAAAGAAAAATGATGTGTTAGTATTTCCTACTAGCACTTGTGAATAGCTGTAACCATCAACGTTCTTTTTTCAATTATATTCCTGACATTTGAGGTGCATATCAATACTTTTAAATTTTTGTGTACAAAACCCCCAGCTAACTATTTCTAATTGGGTCTGTTCCAGTTTCACTGTCAGAAGTGTCCATGTTCCATAATTGGTGTATTGTACTCTATAACAACCCACCTCCCTCCCAAGCAGCAGAACCTCTTAAGAATTGTTTAGCTATGGATTTTGTTTTAATATCTCATCTACCTCATACTGTCAGTTTGAAAATCATGCGGTTGGTTTTTTACCCCTGTGGTTTTACAGTTAACCTCTAGTGATTCGATCTATTTCATAATGAGTCCTGTGTCTAGAAATCCAAGGAGTTTCCTCCTTTTGCTTTGGTGAGGAGTGATTTATATCTGTGCTTTTCAGGGAGCAGAGTTAAGGCTGTACCTCCCTTTCCCTGCCATTCCAGAAACTGGCAAATTTCTACTTGTTTCTACTCCAACATTGTTCAGGGTTAGATACTCTTAAAAACATGTATAATTGCACAGTTCACAAATTATGAAATAATTTTGTGGATAGTTATATTATAAAAGGGAAATATTTAATCCATACTCAGTTTTCACTGTTGGTTTTTAGGGTTTTCTGTAGAACAGAAGAGGAAAACCACTTGTTGAAAATAACAGCATAATTACAAGAAAGAAAAACTGATCTGAAGACTTGGTGCAGGTAGACCAGTAACTAGATTTATCTTGTTCAAAGCATTTAGTAGATTTTAGGATTATGGCGACTGTGCGTCAATTGTGACTAATAAGTATGGTAAACTGGACATAGATGGAGGTGTGCATATTTATTTTGTTGCATTTGATATGAGTGCATGTTTTTAAGATGTATGCAAATTATGGAAAGAAAGAATAATATAACTGCCTTAGCGATGTAAACTTTGGACATTGATGGAACGAGGCAAAAATTATTATGTTGTTTGTATGTTACATGGACTGTACTGTAAGACTGATTCTATGTATTGGAAAAGCACAGGTGTCTGTAGCTGAGGAAGGTTTACATTTGCTATGATATTTGCAAAGGGTGTAAAATAAATGGCTTAACTCAGATTATATTAATTAAAAAAAAAGTAAAAATCCCCACTGGAAGTTTTTTCATAATAATCAACACAATAAAGATTTCAGGCAAAATCTTTACAATTGGCTGCAACATCAAATTATAAATTAATAAATCATCCTGCAAAATACACTGTTAAAAGTTTATTTTGAGACAGCATAACATTATGTGAGGGCTACTTTTTTTTTTTCCTCCTCAAAACATAGCAGGAGCTCCTACTGCTAATATAAAACACTCCTTTGTCTGGTTCAGGCAAAACGTCACTGAAAAGATGGAAAGCCCAAAGTCAGCTTAGTTCAGCTCCAATTTTATGCACCTATGTGGCCTCCTACGTTAATATTAATGATCTGTAGTTAAATGACTTTGCCTCCTGGGAAACTGGGCTGGGAGGACACTTATAATTAATGGTAATGACTGCACAAAAATGGTTTTGAGGAAATCATTAAGGATGACTGATGACGTTGGAAACATAGAAAGAAGATAATGCGTCCTTTCTTAGTGAGCAGTTCTGTATCTATAAAGACCTAACTTGTCCTTACTGCTTAATATGAGAATATGGCTACAGTGTTTGTGTGTTTGGCAAAAAAAATTGTCGTTTTCCAGAAATGGCATTTGAGGAAGAATGTGCCCTATTTTACTGTTACAGTGTTTCCAATGAAGGAAATAACAATTTCAGTGTGATCTGAAAGCCAAAGTCATCCTAGGTGTTAACTGAGACTCAACACGAGATTCGTATCTCAGAAGAGCCTTCAGGATAAAGGGATGTTTATTGCTTGCAAATGGCCATAGAAAACTCGGTATGTAGGCTGACGGAAGAAACTTTAGTCTGTGAAAAAAGAGAATAGTTTTTCCACTACACCACAGGTGATGTTTCAATGGTCTAATCTAAGGATTATTACTGCACAAGGAGAAAAACTTGACCTCTTTCAAGCATCATTAGTTTTAATGTCTTCCTTTATTGTTGTATTGCTTTGTATTTCGGCACACTTGTTAATAATCTTTTCCTTTATTCTAGACCATCTAGTTGAGTCCTGGAAATGCTACTACAACAAGAGGTAGTCAGAGATATACATCAGGGAGAAGTTTTCCCCTTTGATTTTGTGAGGCAGCAAAAGACGAGGTAGGCAATGGTTTACATGAGGACAATACAGCTGAAGGCAGCAGATGGAGGCAAAGTGCAATAAAAATCTGTTGTACTCTAGTCTCCAACTCATGGGCATCCCTGGCTATTCGGTGCAGGCGCATCACTGTATGCTTTGTAAAAGAAAATTGAAGCTTGTCCCAATGGCCAAAGACAAATGGAATAATAGAATTTAAGTGTTTTTCTTGGATAAACAAAAAGGATGACCTCTGAGCTGGCTTGAGGTACCTGCAGTCTACACATGCCTCTCAGAAGCACATACAGAGAAAACGGGAATTTGCTGAAAGCAAGAGATGGTTGGGGTAGTAAAAAGTTCATGGCACAGCTGCCTTCTTTCCTGTGACTTGACTGTGGAAGGACAAGCTGGCTGCTGCATCTGTGGGAGGTTTTCTGGGGTATTGGCAGTTACTAGGAACATTGCTGGGACACGATCCCGCATGTGAAAAGTATGAAAACATAGGGTAATCTCTGCAATACATATATTTAGAAGATGTTATCTTACATATGTTAAAACATGTATTTGAAAATGCCTTGTAAATGTCCTCATAGACTTTAGATTTTACCCTGATTTTGCAGGAGAAAGAAGAGAGGTTTGGAGCAATTCAGATTTTTTTTTAATTCTTTTTTAAATTTTTTTTTTTTTTTTTTTGGTCAGAACATCTAAAGAGCAAAGGAAACAGAGGGTTTCTCAGACTAGCCAGAGGAGGAAGAGTTGTCATCATTATCCTTTTGCCAAATAGCTCACAGGGTAAGGAATGCTTTGAAGATATTTTCTCCTGCAAATGTGATGTAACCAGCAAGCTGAAGTAGGCTGACCAGATTACAAACAAACAGCTCTGAGAAACTGTCGAGGTTTCTGGAGTGTAGGAGTGGAGTGATACCTCCCAGCAGGTAATCCTGGAGAGATTATGCGCCTGCACTGACCTGCTTAACCCTTCTGCTCAATCTTCTGCCACTGTTGGGCATCACTAACTCCCAGAACTTGCAGGTTTGCATTAGGAAGATGGGGAAAGGGGGAAAATGCCCCAGTCTGAACATACAAAGAATGTCTAAAATGTTTACAGAACACCAACTAAGCCCCTGTGGGGCAGTTTTTGGGTAAGGTTGAATAGGTTTCAGCTGGAGAGGGCAGACCAGGTGTTCCCCATCTACTTTCACAGCTTTTAGCTGCAAGCCACCCTAGCGAGCAGTGTGGTGTGGGAGGCTGAACGGTGAGGAGAGGCTTTGTGTGCCTGCTGGGAGAGGTCTGTTGGTTTTTACTTTTGCTTCAGTTTACTTCTGCTCTGATTCTTGTGAGGAGGTGGAAAGGTGGTTGTCTCTCTTTGTGTCATGGAACTGAATTAAGAAGATGTCCTTAAGACTTGCTGCAGTAGGACAGTACAAGAAGGGGCTCAAGTCTGGCCTAAACCTGGGCTTTGCTATGTATTTCTGAAGTTCAGGCTCTGTCTTCTTAGGTCTGTGTAAGTTATTTGGGCCTTTCCAATGTTTGGATGTGACACAGGGAAAGTCAGCCAGACGTTACATTTTATTTCCCTTCTAACCTTGTGTTTTGTCATTTTTAAGTGATTGACTGGAAGGAGTTTAAAGAGGATGCATTAATATTTAACTGTGCTGCAACAAGTACTTGATGTTTTTAAAGTTTTCTTTCATTCAGACTGGTCTGGAGCTCTCTAGCCTAGTTTATTTTTTATTATAGAAATTCATTTCAGTTAAATCATTCTTTTATCAGCAGGAGCTGCCCACATTTGGTTAGACTAAATAGCTCTAGAAAACACAGTGTTTTTTCCAATTGCTTTGAATCAAAGTTTCATTAAGAAAAAAAAAAAAACTTTTGCTGACATTGAGCTGGATCTCATTAATACAGAAAAAGTTTTATTAAGGAGTCTTTAATGTGTAGCTGTGATCCTGTGCTAGTTGCAGCTTCAGCTCAGTTTTGAGGAAAGACTCCTGGTTCTCTGGTTTTCCCAACTGCGATTTTGTGTATGCCTATGACCTGGAAGCTTCTACCTGCCCTTTCCTTTTGTCACCCTCTTAATCAGTAGTGTCCATTAGTTCTCTTGGTGCTTTACAATACCTTATCTTCTGACAAGTAAAGCTGACAGGTCAGAAATGAAAAAAATCTATCTTATTTTGTCAAGCAGCAGCATCACTTATGTTGTTGATACATTTGTTTTTACTGCAAGGGTTCATACTGCTACACAAGACATATTATGCTTATTTTATGAATCCTTCACTGGGCTTGTCTGATCTTGTTTGTATATGTCACCAAGTATTGCGGGGGATATGTGTGACTTGGGGAGGAGGGAGAAGTTGCACAGCTGTAGAGTAGGGGCAGCCTTTAGTTTTTTTTGCCGCTGATATTTTTTTTTTTTTGCAAATTATTTCAACAATAGAAAGGGAGATGCATCTCGATTTCAAGGCTATTTTATGTCCAGCTCTTCAACAAAGAACTGGTAAAAGACCTTAGGACCAGTGAGAAAGACCTCTGAATGACACTAAAAAGGTTTTTTAAATATACCCATAACACTATACAGTCCTGTATACCACCCCAATGTGTACAAAGGTGATAAAAGCATTCGATAGGTTTATAGAGATACTTTTCAACTCCAGGTCATGTTCTGAATCCCTTTCCTTTTGCCAGTAATTGCATTCAAGTATTGTGATGTGTTTACAGGACTGCA
Organism: Cariama cristata; assembly: GCF_000690535.1. Classification (NCBI taxonomy): domain Eukaryota; kingdom Metazoa; phylum Chordata; class Aves; order Cariamiformes; family Cariamidae; genus Cariama; species Cariama cristata. The sequence continues at coordinate 132,058 of NW_009624794.1, read as the reverse complement.
TCTTAGCTCTTAAGAACAACTGTCAGATGTCATAAGTCAGAGCATCCCCATGGTCATATATTTATCAGCGTAATTCCTTCTAAAGTGTTTTTCTAGTTCTTGGTAAATAAGAATATTGTCTATGTTCTGATCCTTGCAAATCTCAGCTGTTTTGTTTATGTATCTGATTAGTTCATGTGTAAGACTGTATTGCTAACTTATCTCGTGTGTTTCTTCTGCTGATGGTCCTAATTTTGGCACTGCAGAAATGCAGAAAAACTTTTACTGCTTCATGGGACTGCAGATCATATAGTATATGTATTGAAATTTTCCCTCCCCCTTATTTTGTAACACTGATTCCCGCTTTAGCCAATTAATAAATTGGCTAAAATACTGAATTAATACACTCTACTAATTTTTAAGGTTTATTCCAGGTGAGAAAGAAATGACATTTAATGTGTTTCAAACTGCATCTGTAATGTATTAGTACATCAGTAGATTGAATTCAGGAACTTGCTGTTCAAAAATTATTTATAAAGACTTCAAGTTCACTTGTCTTTATGGATTTCTGCATAGATAGTCCTTGTCAGAGTGCTGAGCCTCTGAGGTTGGTGCTTAGAGAGAGGGAAACTTTGGATGAAAAGTATTCAAAAGACCTTTTTTAAAAAAGTATTATATTTTTTTATTGCTAGGTACAGTCCTCTCTATCTCCGATTACTCCTTCTAACATAGATTTCAAGTTGGGAAAAGGAGTAAGAATCATCCTGTGTACTTCATGCTGAGACTTTGTGTTTTGCAGGTACTGCCTGTGCCTTACGTTAACAGTGTTGTGTAGCCCATTACTCTGGAGATAAATTCTGCCTTCTTGCAAAACAGCCCAATGTCACGTTGGCCAAATGTATTACTGTGTAAGAAGAAATACATAAAGTACAACTTTCTCCCTGGTAGTCTTAGCATTTCTAAAAGATGCTCAGTTCAGGTGTAGGAAGCAGAAATCTCTGTGTTCAAGGAAATGAACTGGAGTTTGGGAACGTTGCTCGGGCCCACCAGCATGGAAAGGGGTTTTGTGATTTTACTGGGAGTTGACTGAAACATCAGCTTTTCACAGGTGAGCCAGATCTGCATCCAAATGGATGACTGTTACAAGAACACACATGGCACCTGTAAAGCATTGCTCTTAAGTTTTTCTCCTTTGTTAAAAATATCAAAATGAATATTCCTTAGTTTTAATGTAAATACACACTTATTTTCTTTGCACAAAGTTTCTGTTAGTTTCAGAACCTCTATCCGTATTGCTGCACATTAGAACTTCTGAATCCTTCTTCCCCAAATGAAGCATTTGGATCTGAAACTCCATGGGTTGGAGTCACAAATTTGAATCCTACACCTCGCTCTCTATAAAGACATGCATGTTTGCGCATATATGAGTCTATGTAATTCTATACAGGTGCATACAATTCTCAAGCTCTAGGAGGAAAAAACAGACACAATCTACATCTTTAGCTGGGGTTGGGTATGCCCTGCTTTGATCAGAGGAACAATTACAGCATCTGTGGTAACATGGTATTGACATGTTGTTTTAAAATTTTGATATTATAATCTCTTAATATAGTATTAATCCTTACAACACTGAAGACTGGGCTCATCCTTGAGATTCAGTGCTTTTAATGTGTTGTGTGTGTACGTCCCAAATAATTTGATCTGCCTTCCACTGTTTGCTCTTCCTTTATCTCATGATTATCTGTTACTATGTGATCAACCTTTAAGATACTAGCTCTCACTTCTGTGGTGCTGGCCCTATCCTTCAGCTCTCTCCATCACACAGTCCTTTAGTGCCAGCATGTATGTCATCAGTTTCCTACGTGTCAACCATGTGGAAATGACCTGAAGTAGTTAGGATTAAGTGCTTAAAATAAACAGGATAAATTTCTTTGTTTGGTGTTGTTTGTTGCTCCTTATGACCAATGATCTTCTACCTTCTAGGACAATTTTGAACAAATTCTAATTATGGAGTTAGCTGGAAAAATCTAATGTTATCTTAGACCATCTTTCTTCCTCGCATAGGAAGTTTGGCCAAAGAATTTCCAAGACAAACCATGTTGTCTCTTTATTTGTTATGTGGAAATTCCAGGGAGGGTGAAGAAAGACTTTGAAAAAAGGGAACTGTAACTGGGAATAATGGAACTGAAAAATTCTAGCCAAAACATCGGGGGGGGGGGGGGG
>NW_009624794.1:105567-129825 GCF_000690535.1 Cariama cristata | reverse complement strand
GTGGGGGGGGGGGGGGGGGGGGGGTAAGTCCTGATGGTGAGATATATTATGCTGTGGAATAGTTTCTCCTGATTAAACCCTGTCATTTGAGGTTTTCCTTAAAAAAATTAGAATGTGTGTGGAAGAAATCTTGCACAATTGGGGATATGTTGACCCAAGTTCCAATCTGCTCTGGAATTTTATAATATGTTTACCAAATCAACAATTAAATAAAATGTTGTGATGTATTTTATCACTTAATCTGTAGATTTTTAGGAGTTCCAGGTTGCATCAAGCCGGTGTAATGCTCAAGCACAGCCAGCCTCTTTTGCACAAGGGATGTGACTTATGCAAAGATGCCTGAATTGTGTCTGGATAAAGTAGCTTTATACCAGAACTGCTGTATCTGCATGCACTCTGCATCCTGCTGCCCAGGCTAACGCAGCCTGCATCCAGGGCGTCCCAGTTAACTTGAGCAGTTCTGAGCTTGTGTAGGTGTGCTCACAGGGTTCCCATGATGGGTCAAGAACATGTGTGTTTACTTGTATGAATCGGTGGCCTAAGATAATGCTTTGAGTTATGCCCACTTTAACATGGTTGGGTTTGATAAACAAATTAGTGAATTAAGCTAGTTGAAACAAAACTTCTTGGGTCTGATACAGAAGAGTGCCCCCTGAAATTTCATATCCTGCATCTGAAATAAGATATTTGTTCCCCAAAAGTGACTGTTTCAAATACTTTAAGATCCTTTTCTTTAGGCCGCATACTGGTTTTCTTTTAATCACCTGAAGGTATAGTTTCACATGCATGTAGATAGAACTTAAGAAAGTGCTGAAGAAATGAAAAATCATCAAGGACATATATTATTTCGTGTCTCAAATAGGATGCTTAAAACAATAAGAAGCAGTTTTATTTTCCTGATTTATTTTTTTTTTTTGATACTATCAGTCTTCTCTTTGCCATGCTTTTAGATGTATACTTGAACAAAGTTCCCTTCTCATCTGTCATGGGGAGAAGCTTTGCCCCACTGTTCAGTATTGTCCACCATCATTCTCACAGTGCATATATAGTTATTTAAACACGTAACTGCTTTACAAATCTAACTCATGAGAGTTAACAATTGAATATGTACAATTAGTGAAAACTGCCTGTGTCAATTTTCAGAGTGTTAGCTCCAATACCTGAGGTAGGAACACTTGTTCAAAATCTAATGTTGTTGGGAAGGGTGAGCCTACCCCATGGCGTACACCAATAATAATACACTAATAAGTCTCTACAAAGAACTTTTGTTTTGGCTATCTGACCTGGCTTTTCTGGAGAGCTCAGCTGCTCACATATACTAACCCATGTACCAATCTGGATGCTGAAGTAAGAGCTAGTTTCTGCATTTTAACAAGAAAGATTTAGTTCCATTAAGGAAAAAAAAAAGTTGCCTGCAGTTAAACATCAGTAGAATGATCTTTCTGAAGATTTGGTTCAGGAAAACAAAGGAAAAATAAGTAGCTGTCATGGCAATAATGGGATTGACTTTTATAGTAAGGAAAAAACCAGTTTATGTGTCCACATTCTGTGGATTAGCTTTTTCTTTTTCCTCTCACAAGCATGACTCTCATGCTACATCCAACCTCACTAACAAACCACACTTTGGGATTGATCTAGGAGTTTCTTCTCCAATGTCATATACAATAGGAGCAGTGGAGTAAAGCACACTAATCTCCAGCTGAAATTGGCATCTCTTCCTCAAAAATCCTTTTATTTTCCTTTGGACCCCCATGAAAGTCAAGTTTATAGAATAATGAACTCCGGGAAGGAGCTGGAGCTCATTTATTATTTGAATAGTACAAAATCTTTCATAATAAGTTCACATTATTCAGTGTGCAGCAAAATGGAACTGGTGTAAAACTGCTTTTTTTATAAATACTTCAGTTGTTTGTTACCATGAGAAGAAGAGATTAATTTACAAATTGTTCATCTTTCCTGTTCACAGTTCCAGAACTGCTAGTCCACTTGTCTCTAGCTACTGTGTACAATTACTGTGCGGGCTGCCAGGAAGAGAAACCCTTCCATTAACAATGGCAGATCAAGTGGAAAGTATTACTAAGAAAATATTTCCCAGCCATTCTTCTCCAGAACTCACAAGTGCGATTAGGAACAAAAACAGAGACATCCTCTCTGCAGCCTGTTGTAGGGCATAGTTATTTGAAACAACCTGCTTAGGGTAAGAAATAATCTGTACGTGATTTAGCCCGCTGTTATGAAATGCGAAGCAGCCAGCCTGGAACGTTTTGGTTCCCAATACTTTATTAATTAACATGCAACCTTTAGTGTGTTTATCTCCCCTAGAGATAATGAGGTGCTATTTTTGATACTTCATCTGATTAAGAGGGTGAAGAGGTGCAGAGAGTTCATAAGAGACTGGGAGAGCAGGGAATGGGACCAGAGCAATTCCAAGGGTGGTATCTTGGATCCAACCAGTTTCACTACTTGGCTGTCTTCTGTTTCTCTCTGTAGGACAAAGTGACAGCACGGATGACATGGGAACTTGGATACCCTACCCTTAGGTAAAGCTGCAGATTTGTATAATCTATAACTAACTTGAAAGATGAACCTGCGGTGTGTGGAATAATGGGCCTGTTTCTTCTACGGTGGTGTAGCCCTGTGAACTGATAGCCGTGTTGCATGTGGTACCTTAGGGTAGATATTTCCAGAATCTCTGTCTCTTGGTATAGCTTGGCTCCTGTAGTATTCTATGGCAGCTCTGATAATAATGCAGGAGACAATTTCTTGAATGCTTTAAAAATGCACAATAAATTTGAAGTGTCAAATACTAAATTAATACCTGCAGGCTTCATAGGCTGTCATAGAGGCACAGTAAGGCTGCTTCATCCAAAGGGAAGGAAAGTCAAAGGGTTGTAGCACAGTGGTACAAAGGCCATTCAACTTCAGAGCCAGGAGAAGACCTTTTCTGCTTCTTGGATTCTCTTCTAGACACTACTTCCTCTTGCGTAAAATATAGCCGTGTTAGTTTGTACCCTTTGATTACAATTGTCTAAAACATGGGCTTAAGGAAGGAAGTGAAGATTTTGTTTCTGCAAAATGAAAATCAAAAGCGTAAACTTCTACTGCTGTAGCCATTGACTCGGGAGCTGCTTTGCTCCCCTCTCCCTTTCCAGTTTCACATACCTTTCATCTTTCAACTTATTCCAGCTTTCGGGGTGGTGGTCTATACCTCCTCCTCCTGATTCTCTCCTCTCTGCTGGAACTGAAGCTGTAGCAGAAAAAAGAACCCAAATACTCAATGGGAGGCATCCTGAATTTGGGAAAAAAGGACAACTTGTTGTCTTTTTCATTTTGTTCTTTCTTATTGTAGCTGCCTATTTCAGAACTTTCAAACATGAGTACAGACAGTTTGGGGGTGACATTTTTGTTTCATAGCTGCATACCTGAAACTTTACATTACATATTTGATACTACAATCCGTATGGAGCCAGGTGAAAAACATGGAAGTGTAGTGCTTTAGGTAATTTAAGAAGTCTACTGTGCTCTGTGAGAAGTTTTGGAAAGATAAGTGGTCAATTCATACATTACACATCTCTAAAAGCTAGAGCTAAGGATGTCTTTCCCACTGTCGTATTTAGCTCTTGTTTCTCCTTGTGGATTTTCTCTGATCAGTGTGATTTGCTTGGTCTGAATTTTAAAATTACTGAGATGACATTTTCTGGTTGGGTAGATTTGGGCAGTTATATTAGCCTATGAACAAATCCCATAGGTAGAAAAGGTAACTAAGAATATTTTTGTGGATGAAAATTTTTATCCGTGAATACCCATGTGCAACATAAAATGGCATGGAAATGAAATCAAAACAGTGCCCGCATGAGGTTTTTTAATACGATCCTACTAGAATCTTTTATAGTTTGATTAAATAACACATGCTTTGTTTAAAAAAAAAATCTAGTATTACATCATTTTATGAAATAAGAAGAATCCATTTGCATTTTTAAGAAACTATTTTAATCTGTGGTACATAAGATGACTAGGTTTACTGTCCTTTTAATTGAAATAAGGAATCTGTTCATCATTTTCTTGTTCTAAGGCTCCCTGGGTCAAATGACCTAGATTACTTAAGTGACTAGGTCCATAACTACTTCTAATTATTTGTTTTATTCCTTCGGCTAATCCATGTTGTTATGTTGGATTCACTAATGTTCCAGTTTGATTGAATACCGCCCCAAATGTGTGGAAATGGCAATATCTCAGGTTTTTTTTGAAACAATCTCTTAGCACTGTGATACTTGCCTACCTTTGCTCCTTGAATGCTTTTTTTTTTTTTTTGGTACAGCAAGCAGCTTACACAGAGGATACACCTTAGGTATACTTTAAAACATCCTGATCCCTGATGAAAGACTGTAGATCCACTTTGCTGTTCAAAGTACGTAATTTTTATCAGTGCCACTGGCAAACTAGTAATGATTCATCACAAGGTTTTTAGCAAAATAAAGACATTGCAGTGGCTTAACTCCAAAACTTTTCATTGTCCTTGCAGCTGTTATTTTGCTCGATTTCCTTTTTTCAAAGAACAGTCTATCTGCAAATATGACACTTGAAGATTTAGGAACAAGTGACACCTCACTTACTAAGAATATCTCTGCTTTTCCATTAATAAATGTTACATTATCTTCAGAACAAAATCAGCTTGGATGAGTATACATCAAAGCATATGATTAGTGAAAAGCCAAGAACAAATGTCGGTGCTTTTCTGAGTGTGGGGAATGACTCTAACACACTTATCTGATATTTTCCTCTTCTTTATCTCCTGGGACTTGAATATTATTGTTCACAAATCTCTGTTCTTCTATTTGGTTATTGCAACAGTAATTGTTCAGCAATTGAACTGGGGATTGTTTATCTTGTGTATGGCTGGGTTGTTTATAATTACTCCAGGAAGACTTGTTGAAAGTATTGTGGGTTTTCTAGTCTCGTTGTCATTCCGGGAATACTCCTGTGAACGGGTTCCAGATGCCCAAGGACTCCAGCTAGATCTCTTCAGTGGGGCAGGATTGCTCCTTGGGTGCCAGGCTCTGCACAGAAGAGGCTTACTGGGTAGGAAGGCTTGACTGGTGATAGCAGAACCCCTTCTTTCTAGTAGTCTTGCAGGTATTGAAGTATGATGTGTTTGGGGAAAACACGATATGGTGGTGACAGAGAAATACCGAGTTCAGGCAAGATCTTAGTCTGGGTGTGCCGTGAGGGTCTTGGGAGTGCCAGCTAGGTCATGCTACTGATGGACAAGCAAGGGGCTCAGTTTTTATTGTTGGTGTTTCTGTAGTTCCGTCGGTGTCAATGCAAATAAAGTAAGTATTACTTATACATTAATACAGTTTAAAGTATGCCAATTCTAATAATAACATTACTTGTCCAGGCTGTACTGCTCATGATGAATTCCATGCTCCGAGTATCCATGCTCCGTTGAAACATTCTCTCTATCCCAGCATTGTAGAAAGTAGGGCTAGAAAGCACCTTGAGCAGTAATCCATTTATTCCTGTATCACAAAACAAGGGATCGATACCTGGCTCTGAGCCTGGTGTCGCTGGCAGGATTTTGGGTTTTTGGGTCATGGGTCAGTCTACATGATAGCAGACCTGCTGGTGACAAATGGCGTACACCTGTCTCAAAGGGGAAAAAGGATCTTTGCACAGGAGTTAGCGGGGCTAATTGAAAGAGCTTTAAACTAGATTTGAAGGAGAAAAGGGATAAAACCACGCTCGCTAGAGGTAAGCCTGTCAGCCTGACCTTGGTGCTGGGGAAGGTGATGGGGCAGATAATCCTGAGTGCCGACAAGCAGCACATACAGGACAACCAGGTGATCAGGCCCAGTCAGCACGGGTTTATGAAAGGCAGGTCCTGCCTGGCTAACTTGATCTCCTTCTACGACAAGGTGACCCACTTGGTGGATGAGGGAAAGGCTGTGGATGTTGCCTACCCAGACTTTAGTAAAGCCTTTGACACCATTTCCCACAGCATTCTCCTGGAGAAACTGACTGTTCATGGCTTGGACAGGTGAACTCTTCACTGAGTAAAAAACTGGCTGGGCCCAAAGAGTGGTGGTGACTGGAGTTAAAGCCAGTTGGCAGCCGGTCACCAGTGGTGTTCCCCAGGGCTCGGTACTGGGGCCATTTCTGCTTAATATTTTTATCAATGATCTGAACGAGGGGATTGAGTGCACCCTCAGTCAGTTTGCAGATGACATCGAGTTGGGTGAGACTGTTGATCTGCTGGAGGGCAGGAAGGCTCTGCAGAGGGGTCTGGACAGGCTGGATTGATGGGCTGAGACCAACTGTATGAAGTTCAACAAGGCCAAGTGCTGGGTCCTGCACTTGGGTCACAACAACCCCATGCAATGCTACAGGCTTGGGGGAGAGCGGCTGGAAAGCTGCCCAGAGGAAAAGGACCCGGGGTGCTGGTTGACAGCCGGCTGAACATGAGCCAGCAGTGTGCCCAGGTAGCCAAGAAGGCCAACAGCATCCTGGCTTGTATCAGGAATAGCATGGCCAGCAGGAGCAGGGCAGTGATCGTCCTCCTGTACTCGGCACTGGTGAGGCCACACCTCGAGTCCTGTGTTCAGTGTTGGGCCCTGCACTTCAAGAAAGACCTTGAGGTCCTGGAGCGAGTCCAGAGAAGGGCAACGAAGGTGGTGAAGGGTCTGGAGCACAAGTCTGGTGGGGAGCGGCTGAGGGAGCTGGGGGTGTTTGGTCTGGAGAAGAGGAGACTGAGGGGAGACCTGATCACTCTCTACAATGACCTGAAAGGAGGGGGTAGCCAGGTGGGGGTTGGTCTCTTCTCCCAAGTAACAAGTGATAGGACAAGAGGAAATGGCCTCAAGTTACTCCAGGGCAGGTTTAGATTAGATATTAGGAAAAAATTTTTCCCCAAAAGGGTTGTCGGGCACTGGCACAGGCTGCCCAGGGAAGTGGTGGAGTTCCCATCCCTGGAGGTATTTAAAAGACGTGTAGGTGTGGTGCTTAGGGATGTGGTTTAGTGGTGGGCTTGGCAGTGCTAGGTTTACAGTTGGACTTGATGATCTTCAGGGTCTTTTCCAAACTACATGATTCTATGATTCTGTGATTCTAAGGTTAGCTATACCTGAAGTATTTGTTACGGATTCGGCCAGTTCTTTAAAACCTCCAGGGATCAAAATTGTACAACTGTTTCTAACAGACTGTTTCAGTCATATGTACTATCCTCCTGGCTCAGGCAAAAAAACCTCATCGGTCAGGTAGTATTCAGAACTATAGATGCTAGTGAGCTTTCTTATTCTGCTCTCTACTCATGAGAATTCAAATTTCAATTGTTCTGATAAATCACAGTGTAGAGCACGATTTCTCTCCTTAGACATGAGTTTTTCAACTGGAAAAGCTTCCCATATCTTGAAAGGCATTGATGCAATTGTCTGTATGGATAAAGCTGAGCTAAATTTACTTGATGAACTTGCATGTTACTAATAACTATATTATCCTCTGCAATTCAGCTTTCAGTCATGTTTGTGACCAAAAAATCTCAATTTGATTCACTCTGTGAACCTGGATCTCCAGCTGTATGGCTTAGTACATGTTTTCCTCAGAATATTCTGTTGAGATGCTTGTGAGAAATAGGATAATTAAGGATTGTAGGAATTGGGGCAAATAATGATAGAAAACTGTAAAGGAAATGTAAAACAACGTAAAAAGCTTGATGATTTGTATGATATTGGGTGGGTTGTGCTGATCTGCATTTGGATTTGAATAGTTGGTGTTTAACCAAGACTACAGGAATTACTGTACCAACCTATTTCTACAAGGAATTTTTATTATATGCAAAATAAGTCAGGATTAAAAAAAAGTCTGTCTTTTGTTTCTGTGGCTACAGATAGGGTAGTGAACTAGAGTCTTATAGCATAGAAAAGACCTGATTTTTCTATTTTCTTTTTATTTTTGGCTTGTTGGTCTTCTGTATTACGTAATATAGCACAAAAAGAATAAAACATGGCACCACCAATCTTCTGTGTTGCTGCACAGAGTTCATTAGGTGAAAATGTTCAGATCATTATAAAAATTTGTTAGGCTCTGTAACTCTGTCAACAATGCAGTACTGAGAAACAACTTTTTTTCACAAGGAAGATTGCACGAAAAATCTGAGGGTGCTCCACGTGAAGACTGAATGAAAAAGATGGAACTGGAAATGCTTATCTGAGGTTATTGGTCAATCATATCTTTAGCTCTATTGGCTTTGTCCAGCGTGGCAGTGTCTGGCTACAGGTGACAACATGGTTCTTTAACTGTTTTAGAATAATTCGGAGGGAAGCAGTACAATAAATTGGAAACAGATCGGTAGCAAGATGTGTTTAGCTGTTGAATGCTTTGTGTAGCAGAGTCAAGTCAGGTGTTTGACACTGACGTTTTTGTTCCAACAGGAAAAGGAAGTAACACCTGGAAGCCAAGTGATCGATGTTGGTGAGTTATTTTTCCTATCTTTTTGTCTGTAATGACAGTTTTTCTTTGCCTTTTTGCTTCTTTGACATGAGTTTTGCATTGTAAATTGATTTTTAAAGCGACTTCATCAAGGGCATCATTCCAGATAGCAGCCCCTTCCATCAGATTATCATCCATTATATTTAAAAAGCATGAGTAAGTTGTACAAACCTCTGGTGTTTTCTAGCAGGGTAGTATGCACTATTTTGTTAAATTGCACAACAAAGAAGCAGTTCAGGATGTGTTAAATATAAAATGTGTGACCAGCTGAAAGGCCCATAAGCAGATGATTGGGTTGAAAACAGAAGAGGCAAGAATGTGGCTTAAGGGTACAAACAATCCGGGTCTACTTTCCCAGCTATGTGAAGTGCATATCAAATATCCCAAAGCAGCAATAAATTTTGCTCCTCCTGTCAGGTACTGTCACCTTTCTTTCTGCTAAAAGTGCTTGAGTGTTGGTGTTTGACATCTTTTTGTCAGATTCTGACATACTGAAGGTTTTTCTTTAATTCTGGCAGAGAAAGACTGCTCAGGCAAAGATTTTCGGAAATAATTTGGGGTATTAATCTGCTTTGAGATCCTTGCTTGGCAAACTGAGTTAGATGCTAGTTTGAGGAAGCGGTGGGAATGTTCAGTTTTGTGGGTTTTTTCTTGTTTTGATTTCTCATGCATGCTTTAAGTATGTCAGAGTAAACACTTTTCAATAACTTGTCATCTTTGAAAGTTATGACTTAATCCATTAGAAAACACTATTTTCTGTTGTCATACTAACACATAGAGTTATGTTCACACTAGCCATGCAATACAAGTAGCCATAATTTTGAATCCTCAGTAACATTTGTTCCGAAATAAAAAAATTGTAACTCAGTAATATCACAGTGCTGCTATTTCTCAAAAAAAGTATGTTATCTATTTAGAGCTAAAACACCAGAGACAAATTAATTGGGTGAGCTCCCCAGAGGCACCTTTTCTAACACCTGAGTCCATAGAGAAGTTGTTCAACAAAGCTCTGTATTGCAAAGTCTTAGAGGAGGCTCTCCCTCTTATTCAGGGCAAATTTGACCCTGAAGTCAGCGGGAAATTTGCATTGGGGAGAAAATGTAGGGTTATGTCCCTATATGCATGGCACTTGAATAATTTTCAAGCCTCAGGTTTCCCCTGACAGCTTGTGCTGTTATGTTCTTTATATTGCATTAATAAGTACATCTGTTAGGGAGTGATTTTTTTTTTTTTTTTTTCTGTCCTGATAAAGCACCATCACTCTTTTCTGTAACTTTCAGTGCGTGAAATTACTATTCCTATGTTTTACAACAGGAAAAGTAGTGACAGGACGGTGCGCTTCATAGATTGCTAATATTCATTGAAACATCTGTATTTTAGCGAAGTTGTCTAAGGGTACAAAACCTTGAGATTCTTTATGGAAGAAATCCTGACAATCATTTAATTTCAAGATGTCTGAATATTCTGCAACAAATAGTTTATTAGCAATGGATCTGAAAATCAAAAGTTTGTGTATATTCCTAATTGTTAGAGAAAGTATAAACTAATTTTTGGCTTTTGCTGCTTAGGCCCACATCTGGTCAAATGTATTGGAAAAAATTACTGTAAAGCTAAACTTTATGACTTGCTCAGATTTAAGTTCTGAAACAAATGGCCTTATTTTGGACAGTGCTGTGCCTGAGAGCTCAGGACCAAAACATAAGCAGTAAATCTTGTAAATCTAAACCTATTGTCTTGCCTAATTACAGTCTTAGACTAGTCCAGGTTGTTACTGAGTAGCTCGGCTAAAATTGAATGTAGTCTTGCGCCATGTCTAGGCATTTGTGTAACTGAGTGCATTCTCTTCATCTTATTTCTTTTTCTTATTTATATTTTTCAGCAGTTTTGTTTGTTAATTTGTAGAGTAGCTTATCTGTACATCAGATGACTAACCACTTTACATAGAAAGTAATACAGGCAGAATATGGTTTTAGCAATCTACTCAAACAATGTGTTTCCAAAAGTTCACACTGTTAATTTTATTCCATATTCATGAACTTGTTTAGGATCCAAAACGACGTGTACTTTTCTGAAGTGTAGTTGTTTGAGGTTTTCACTTTATGAAGCTTAATAGCATTTATGGCTCTGTAAATTCCACCAATTGGCTATATACTTTTCTCTTGCACTTCTTTCCCATAAATTTTCAGAGAGTTTGTAATTCTTCTGGTAGGCTGGGAATGTATCAGGCACTTCGTCCTGCACAGAGAGTTTAGAAAATTCTCATGGGTGATGGCTGTTCTAATTATACAAAATTTCTGGGCACTGTCTTGACTGCAGTATAGTTGCAAAAATTAGTTGCAAATGAAAGGTTTTTATTTCTGGTTTTGAGAGCATATTAAAATAGTGTGCATGGTTATAGGAGTGATCTCTAACGATCACTCCATAAAATTCTGGCTCCAGTGAGGATTGGTGCATCCTCTGTAAAGTTCTGGCTCCAGCCAGCTTGTGTTTTGTGAGAACTGGTGTTAGCAGCTGGAGTGAGGCATAAAGATTCTTCACTTTCTTCTAAACTTTTCCTCAAATGTTTGTAAAACTAGCTGTTACAATAATACACACACAGTTATTTCACAGTTATCAAATTCAACCCAGAACTGTCATTGATCACCACCTATGAACATAGCAGGGACTACAACGTAGGGATCATTTTGATCTTTGTACAAGGCATTCATTGCACGGTGGTCCATGACTCTGAAGGGTAGAGTCGACGCTAGCTCCTTCTGCTTCTTTTTTCCAAACTCTAGGAATATATCCTTATTTTACACCTTGTGGATATTAGATCAGAACCGCTTTTCCAAGGAGTTGTGTCAGGTAACAGCAGCTGTGGAACAAGTAGGTCTTCCCTGTTTGTACTGGGCTTCGTGTCATTCACCGTTTTCCATTGAATGTGCAAGCCTGTGTTTTTCCTATATCTTTGAACATGCAATTTCAGCTGAATGTGTTTTACATAATTTGTTAGCCTGATTCTTTGTTTGATTGCCCTATTGCAGAGGGTCTGCAAATACAATGGCAATGGCTCCTGAGGAATTTCTTTGACGATGGAGTAATTCCCGAGTGACACAAACCATTCTCTTTCATCCCTTGAGTGTTCCTAGTCTGTGTGTTTCCAGTGCAAAAGGAACACAGTTCTATTACTTCTGCAATTCAGCTATTCTGTTTTCTGGAGAAACGTTATTCCATAACAAATTTCTGCTTTTAATCAGAAATTTGCAAACTAGACATAGAAGAGGATTAAAGGATTCTCTTTCCCTTTCCAGTTACATCTCCTTATGGATTGATATTCAATATAGTAAGCTGACAGTATGGTTTTCCAATTGCATTTCATAATGGACATCAGCAGGTAGAGTCTATGGTACCATAGAGTGGTAAAAATTAATTTCTGAAGAGATGAAGAAAACCTGAAACATGTAAGAAATTTAGGCCTGCATGGAGTAATTAATGAATCTGATAAAATACTGAATATTTCCTGTCCTCCAGGGAATTATAACACAGTGTAGCTGCATTCAATGTATGTATTAATAGCTTGTGTTGGTTGTTCTAGGGATGTCAAGATGTCACAGTAGACAGTTTAGTGTGCAGCTGTGTTTGAAAATGTAAGCTATACACTAGAATGTATAAAGGTTGAATGATCATGTGGAAAATATTAAATGCCTTTATAGGAAGCTACTATGCTGTATTATTTAGAATAATGCTTTGTGCTAGTTATCCTGTGGAAAATTACTCATGCGAATAAAAGAAATGAAAATGAAAAGGCTAGAATTTTTTTCCCTTAGACAAGAGGTTTTCTGCAATAAAACAACAAAAAAAGGTTTCAGAGAGGGTAGTGCAACAAGGGCACATTCATGAAATTTCAAGGAAGCAAATTCAAAACTGATGAAAAGAAATACCAACAGAATGTGTGGTCGGGCTGGGAACTCCATCATAATAAGTCATGGAAGGCAGGAATTGAGTGCGAGTCAAAGAGGAATGGGATATTTTTTATAGATAACAAGATGACTTAGAATTATCTGAACTGGTTTTAGTAACTGTAAAAATTCTGTTCCCTGTCCCAGAGGTTATTTACAATTTTGTATGAAATGGTAAATAGATGAAAAAATCCTGGGAGCGTGAACCTTGACCGGGACAGAGCACTGCTATCTATATACCTAGCTGTTGTTCTTTCTTTTTGTATGCCAACCCTCTGGATGCATTCTGTACTAGACAGAGATCCAGCTTCAAAAGGATGGCTGGATGGGCCTTTTTCTCCCAGTGGCTCCCAACTTAGGTGTTAGGACGGTTTGCTGGGAGGTAGGAAGTGTAAGTTTGAATCCTTTTAGTCTGATGAGTGGATTTAAGGAAGATTTCAACACTCTTTCGGTAACTGCTTTAGC
This sequence comes from Cariama cristata, assembly GCF_000690535.1. NCBI lineage: Eukaryota > Metazoa > Chordata > Aves > Cariamiformes > Cariamidae > Cariama > Cariama cristata. Next base: position 116,935 of record NW_009624794.1, on the reverse strand, counting down.
CTCTTTGCTCTTTTACAATGGGCGGATAGCACTCCCTTTTTATAGAAACTATTTATAATCTGTTAAATTCTCCAAAACAGTACCTCTTGCAGCAGGAGTGGGCTTTAGGCTTAGCAGATGAAAGGTCTCTACTCTTGATTCAGATGTCCGAGTGCAAAAGAGGAAGAAAAAAATTGGGAGTCTATCCTGCATAACTCCTAAGTTTGGATTCTGTCTTGGGGATGAGACAGAAGAAAATGCTGCAGTATACTACATGTGGGTGTCCAGAGCCTTTACCTGAACTGGTCCCTCTCGTGGGCAGACAGTTATCCCATATGTACTTTTCCTCAGGGCTTTGGACCACTCTGCTCTATCAGATGCTGGTGACTGTAAATGTTAGGATACAGATCTGCTGGATTTTGGGACTGATCCTTCATTCCAAAGTCACCTGCTAAGTATATACTGCAATATAACTGAATTTAGCATTTTGATGTTCATAAACTAGGACACTGAAACCACATATGAAACCAAAGTCATAAAACAATTGTTTCCTTTTAATTTAAATCAAAATAAGGTGAAGCCCTTGATATAGGATCTGATCCAGCTTTCCATGTACTTCCTGGCAGTTTTTCATTGATTTCAAAGGTAGTTCCAGGACTTAAGTCTACAAGAATAAGACAAAAATTACACTAAAGTTTTCCAAACTAAAAAGAAAATAAAATCCTTATTCTAAAATTTTTCACTTTCACGGAAACACAAAAGTGGTTATAGAGCTGAACAGGTTGAATAGACACTTGCTTGTTAGGCTTCCTGCATCATGGACAAGGCAACAACAAAAAGAAAATGAATTGAGATTCGGTTTTCACATTACATTTTCCTAGAAGATTTATATATATATTTTTTTTAAAGTTAGCTTTAAGCTATGAAAATTATAACTCCTAGCTATAAAATACCTCCAATCAAACTCTTCTGTTTACAACAATGACGTCTTCTATATAATCAGTTTCCTCCCTGAGCTGATAATTTTCTTGTATAACAATATTCCTTAATGGGCAGGGTTGTGCTTTAAGCACAAATGCAGACTAGAGACAGAGGACAAAAAGAACCAAATAGCAGATTTATCAAACAGCAATGTGGATAAAATAAAAGCTCCATTTGGGAATTTGCACTTTTCTACAGCCGCAGGGCTGCAGTATACATTTCTGTCAACACTGTTTGTGTGAAAAATAGCATTGCCATAGTGTAATTGGTACAACAGTGCAGCAGTTACATGGTTGTGTGTGATAACACGTAAGACCACATTCCTGTGAAGAACTGAAATGCAAAACTTAGGATATTTTATTTAGATGATTCTGTTGCACTTTATACATCAAATTCTTTCATACAGGCTTGCACGTCTATCTGTGCTCACCCATGGTTAGCTGTATGTTGTCAGCCTCTGCGCTTCCATGATGGGGAAAGTGGAGCAGGGGTTGTACTTTTTTTTTTCAGGGGAGATAAGAAAGAATGAGAACTGTTGGTCATATATGATTAAATAAAAAAGTCAGCAGTTTTTCACTTTTCATCTCTATTCTGGTTTTCTTCCATTTCAGTGCTTTGTTTCTGTTTTTTTTTTGTTTGGTTTTTGGTTTTTTTTGTTTTACATTGGCACTTTAGATCATTGAGTAGGTAGCAAGGCAAAAAATGATCAGAAATACCAATGATATAAAATGATATAGAACTTGGCACATAAAAAGAAAGTTGACAATCGGAAAATCATCTCTTTCAGAAGGAGGAAGAACAAGAATTATTTAGCAATTAGTTATTTTTATTCTTACTTTTTTAAGCAATCAGCTGCAGCTGGTTCCTAAAAGGAACCAGTTCCGTTATAAACAAGACATGGAGCTTATGAAGGTGTAGGTGCAAATAGTGCATCATAACTGGTGCTCAGCTCTTGCTCTTCTCACTCCAATCATATGATTCCCAGCCTTCCCTTCTTCAAACGCTGTCTTAGGACCAAAAGGAGTGATGGTGGGCTGTATGGTCTTTATAATTCAGAGTGTATTCCTTTGTCTGCCTTATGTTCCTTAGAAAACTTTTAATGTTTTAGACTTCATTCTCCACTCTTTCATTAATCTTTATAAAAGTGGGCTTTGCCCCAAATAGTTTTCCCACTGTCCTAGGGTTGTCTTTTTCTCCCCTAAGAGGAAAAATATCACATTTCTATGTTTTTGTATTTTGAGGGGATTTTTTTTTTTTTGAAAAGCACAGAAATTTTTGTTTGAGTCATCTTTTGCTAAAAATTATACACTGTCAATACTGAAGCACTCTAGAGATGGTGAGAATATATGTATGTAGTCATACATTTTGAAAATTACGTTAATATTATTGAGTACCCATGTAATTCTTTATTGGCAACAAGGGGTGTATGTGCTGCTCTGGCTTTTTCATTGCATTACCTACGTACACCTATATACCATTACCTACATGCTGCTATTTTTGGCCCAATCCTGTGTCACCGATTTCAGTCATTACTTGGCCAGATATTGAGAGAATAGGAAGACAGTTAAGACCATTTGTCAAATGAATTTTATTTTCATCTATAGGAAGCACATGTGCCATACAGCATTGTCCATACATTATTCATATTATTTAAAAGTGGCAGGTTCATTATAGTTACAATATATTGTAAATGATGGAAATATGTTTTTAATATACAACAATAATATATTACATTAAAATACATATTTCTTCCACATGCATATTTGAGGAGCTGAATGGACACTATACATCAGGATTCATCACTGTCCACATTCCAGTGTCACAGCCAAGCCCATGTGCCTGATTTGGCTGTTTCCTATAGCTATACTACACTGAAACTGAGTGAGGTGCATATATATCTACGCATTAACACAGGTGTGTACTTACAGATGTGTATCTGTTTCTACTTAGCAGGCTGTTATGCAGCCTACCTAAAAACATTCTGCATGTATGTATTTTGTCTGTATGCACACAGTCTGATTTTTTTTTTTTTTCAGTGTTCCTTTTGGATTCTGATCCTTAGTATTTTTTGCTTAAAGCATATACAAATGTTCTGTTGTTCTGTAAAATGGAGGAAGAAGCTGAAATGGCACAATAGATCAGTTTAGCCTATGCCTTTCAAGAGTTTCATCAAGAGAATTGTGGTTCATTTGTGGTAAATAATAGAGGCAAATGTCGCCCTTTTTCAGTTTGTGGTGTATTTAAGTGCAAGACTTGGATTTTAATGAATTTGTTCCTTGTTTTGAAATCGCTGAGAGAATATTTCAAGTAAAAGCTTTTGGCTTGTAAGTTGCTAGCAAATAATTTATTTAAATTGTCTTCCGCTATTCATTATTTGTGAATTGCTGTTAATTCATGTATACATGGATAAATCTTCCATAAACTTTGGGAGGGAAATCAGTGGTGTTTCCCAAGAGTGTGAAAGCATTTCTGGTCTGAACTTTCCCACATACGAGTATTTATGATTTTTGGTAACTCTGCAAAATCTGTGTAGCTAGTGTGTTCTGGTTGACTTCATGGAGTTATGAGACTTTTTAATTTTTTAAAAATCTTTCAAATGTGTTTCTGATGGTGCTGACCAGGGCTTCACCACGTTCCTTGCAGACCAGGGGTACCTTGCAGAACTTAGTTGCTGAGATGAAAATAGCTTGTGATAATGGACTGAGAAAGCCAGGGGTTTTTTATTTCCTATCTGCAGGCAGGAGGTTTGAAGTAGTGGAAAATTAATAAAGGCGGAATAAAGAAGCCAGATGTTGCAAGAGGGACCAGAGGAGATTCAAAAGATACTTTCGGCAGGAGGAGAGAAGATACAGGCATGCTTAAATGATGAGAGGTGGTTTTGTTGACCAAGGTCAAAGTGAGCTAAGCTGGGCTGAAACAACTCTTTCTTTCTGAGAACAAATCCCAAAGTACTTGAGATGGTTTCACATCCTCTAGGGACTTTCTCAAAAATATTGCAGCATAGTAAGTAAAGACAAATGTAGTTTGAATCCTGTGCAAAACCAGTTTGTACGTCTGTCTGGTTATGTGTGCAACACCCTCCAAAGAACTAAATGGTCCAGATGAAAATAATTCAGATTTTCCCGCAGGTATAGGGCTCTGGGAGAAAGTTTGTTAAAATTATGTGGTTATCTCAAGGACCTTCATCGGATGAGATCTCAGAAGAGAATCCGTTCCACAGAAATGTTTGTCGTTTAATAAGGACTAGAGTTTTGCCTACAGCTTAGCTTTGCCATACTACTTAATATCACAAATACATTTCTAGATCTTCCACTTCTTCATCTTTCCTAATTTGAATCACTTATGGTAGGGAACATTGCTTTGAATGTGTGGTGTGCCCACAGAAGTTAGAAGGCGCCTGTGATATGACACCCTGTCAAAGCCTCGGTACTCTTGCAGCCTTATTTCTCTAATGCCTGTAATTTTTTAAGGAATTCAAGTATCAGTTTCCATTGTAATTGCTGCTGTTCACACATGCAATATGTTCATATTGAGCTATTTATATTATGACTAAGAAGTCATAATTCTGTGAGCCTATGAGCTCCACACTCATTAAAATAGGAAAGATTCAGGCCCTACTTTTCCCAGAGGTACTGAGCTTTCTTTGCCTTTCTGTACTTTTCTTTAGCAGTTGTTAATACCTAATCAAACTATTTATGTAGTTTCTCAGCAGGCAACCTCCCTTATCGCATGTCTTTCAGGGGACTTCTCGTAGGCTAAAGAAAATGAAGTTGTATGACCAATGTTTGAGCCGTGTTAGTCTCTTTGGGAGCTGTGTGCAACCTGGTGATCTGTGTAACATCATGTAGGTTGTAGCACTGTCCATTTTACATTACTTACTACAGGAAAATGTTTATATTCAGGACATAGCAAGAGATCAGCACATAAGTATGACTTATGACCTTCTACCTCCAGCCCAAGCTCACAACAGGGTTGGAACTGTGGAAGAAACCGTTCTCAAATGATTGTCCGCTTAAGCAAATTTAAACTGTTTCATCACTGAACAGAGTATAAATTTCAGATAATTCTTTAAGGATGACAATGTAGTTTTGGAATTGCAAGCAGATAACATCTACTCTAGGCCCTGCGGTTCTTGCGAGATGTTTTACTTTCATGTATTGAACCAATCCTGTCAGATTAATCCATGTCCATAGGCCAAACCTTTTCATCAGGTGGATAAAAATTGCTTCTATAATTAACTTGTGACTGAGTAATTTGTTTTTCTAGAAATTTCCAAAATAAGATAGCTTCAGAAACTTCTGAGATTAACCCAGTAAAAAGTTTCAACTGAATAACAGCTGTGAGAATACTTAATGAAGACTAAAAGACCGGTATAATAGTGTGTCTTTACTATCTCTCAGATATAATCGCTGCTGTGTTTAGCAAGTGAATGAATTTGGGCTAATCATTCCCTGTTAAAGTTGTAGTATCCACAGGACTTCCATGCATTTATACAGGTTGTAGTGTGAAAACAGTTTTTGCCAGCTGATATCAATGTATTGAACTGTGGGAATTAATTAATGTACTGAACTGTGTGAATGCTCTACTTTAAACATGGGAGACAATTGTTTTTTAATCAATTAATTACAACTTGTAGAAGATGCAAATAATTTTTCAGGCATTTATTTGGACTTTGATGTGAAAAAGAAAAGATACTTTTAAGAACCATTCACCTTTTTATACCAATTAGGTATATTTTACTGTGTGATAGTTTTCTTTAGTGTTAGGATGTATTGTTTATTATAATCTTATGTGTTGAACTATTTAATACTCGAACCACCTTAAAAAGATCTGTGTCACTTAAAACAAACCTGGAAAAATAATTCAGTTTGGCAATAATATTTTGAAATCTCCTTTCTCTTACAAAAGTCATATTTTGATGTAGATAAGAACTTCTAGTTTAACTGCTTATGTCCTATTGCTTTATTATTTCCTTCAAAGTAGTGCTCTTCCATTTGTGATATCCAAAGAGTATTGAAGGAACAGAAGATACCCTAAGGGTAAATGCGCAGCAGAAAGTGACAATTCAATTCAAACAGCTGGGAAAGCCAGATATTTTAGAAAAGGACTAGTTTCTTTCCTCTCTTGTAAGCAAGTCTTGAGGAGTTTGGGTGATTTAAAAGAGCAAAGGACTGCACTCATGAGAAGAGCTCTAAATCAATATAGTTTGTATATTTTTATGATGCTTGCTAGTATATTTATCAGCCTTCTAGTGACCAGCCCCTCGCTTTTTTGGTCTCATGTCCCTGCCAGGCCCCTGGTAACGTACTGCCTACTGTGCATTGTATTATGGAGACAGAGGCAGAATGCTTCTACAACATACCATAGGAATGTGAATTGTTTAATATAATAATTGCTCATAATCTGTGGGGAAAGGAGTGAGGAGAAAACACAAGGTGCTTTTCCAAAATGATTACAAACAAGCAGCCATAGTTCAAGGAGCATTCAGTAGATGTAGAACGTAAGCTTGAAATGTTTCAATACAAAAACTGTTGCTTATTCATACATGCACAATGATGGTATTCACCAAAATTTGTTTTGAAAACGTACAGTTATGATCTTGTTTTCTTTTTCTGGTGAGCTAGAGAGTGAACTATGAAAAGAGAGAATGGAGTCTGTGGTACACAAAGATTTTCTGTGTTTAGAAATTGCTGTGGTGCCAGTGAGAGAGTCCTTCTCTGTAGCATTTGGCATTTAACAAGGACCACCTCTTCCAAGCTTCCTCCAGAAACTTGAGCTGTGAGAAGCATGCAACTCACTTAGGCTCCAGCCCCTTTCAAATGCTTGTCTTCTGACTGTGGAGTTTCTCTAACGGCAAATTTGGAAAAAAAAAAAAAAAAATCTGTGAAACTCACAAGTGAAGGATAGGGACATCATCTTCCTAAAATGATAAAAACAGAAGCATGAAACATTTACACAGTTAATAGGAGCAGCAGAAGTTGTATTAACAAGAATAAAATATGTAAGAAATTGAATAGCTCTGTTTTATGACAAGGGATAAAGGCAACAACAACCTGTGAGCTCATAATTTACCAACGTAGCAGTCTGAGGCATATCTCCAAACTGTTTGCCCAGCTTGTTGGTTGTGTCTAGCACCCTGCTCCTGACTCTGCAGCTGTAAGAATGTCTATTAGTTTGTTTGGTAATTTGTATATGGAATGTAGTCTGATCTGGAATGTAATAAGAATTTGCTCTCAGCTGATTTTGTGCTAGGTCTTTGAGTCCACCAAACTATGCAATGAGGAAGTTAACCTTCAGGTAACTCTTACTCTGAGTGAGAAGGTAGGGTTGTTCTGAACTGAAAGGACTATATGCTGAGCTCTAGCCAGCCATTCAGTCACTAATATCATTAATGAAAGAAGTTTTGAAATTATTGTAAATTTTTGGAAGTTAATAGGAGGTGGAGTTGCCAATGTGTAACTGTAGAAGATTAAAAGTGATTACAGGACTTTTCTGTTAACCCCATGTTGCCCGCAGTTAATGAAATGACTACTTACAAACTTGTAGACTAACATCCTAGCAGTAAAAAAATCTACCATTCCGGTTGGGCTAATGACAGGTATACCAGTTTGTGCTTATTAAAGAATCCACTACTGTGGCATGCCTAGTGTTAACAAGCTTATTTTAATATATATTTATTAACTACTAATATAAGACATAAACTCTCAGTAAAACTCTTACCATGTTTTACTGAGGATAACGTGAACCTATGTAGGAAATGGGGGGGGGGGGGGGTGGGGCATTCCAATGATGTCTTTTATTATTTTATTTGTATTAAAACTGCTCTATGCTGAATACAGAAAACTCCTTTCCTCTCTCCTATGCCCAAGAATTAATATTATAAGAAAATCTGCTGCTCAGGACTTGGAATAACTGAATTTAGTTTCCTATCTTTCTTGATAATTCTTGCAACAATGAAATTATGGAGAAATCATATTCCTCAGTCTTTTCTTAATTGCAAAGGAATAATAATCTGGGCAAAATATTCTCTAAAAATTGTGGGTCCAGTTCTTAAAATACTTGTGTGAAATATTGGTCTTTTGGTTTGGGATCTGTAGCTGATAGGTTCCGTATTAAACTGGTGGCTTGAACTGATGCTTGCCTAGAAATCTGTGGATAGAAACTGACTTAAATTCAGTCAGTGCCCTCAGCTATCATCAAAAATGGTATGAGTTCAGATAAAATCTCTGTATTTTTGTGTATATTCACCTTTAAATCATGTTTGATTATACGATAAAAGGAAGGAAATGAGAGGAGAAGAGGGAAACAAACCATCACTTCATTAATTCTCAGGGCTTGTGAGTCTTAGGTAAAAGTGAAAAGGAAAAAGGTTCACAATAAAGAAACTGATTAAAAGGTCTGGTTTAGATTGCTGTTTAAGCAGGAAATGATGAATCTTGGCAAAGTCTCAAAAACAAAGCAGTGAAGAAAGCTGATGCTTTGGATAGACAGGAGAAAAAGAAGACCCAGAAAATAGGAAATTACAGACGTATTTCATTTTGGCAGAGCCTGAGAAATTGGTTATCATGACCACCATTGTATGAACAGTTACTTATTATCCGCTCTGAAATAAAACAGGAAAGGGTTAATTCTCTAACCAATGGGCTGAAAATAAAGCCAATGACTTGGGGATTGAGTGTTAGCATAAAATATAGCTGGTCCTCTATCTGAAAAAACATAATTTTAAGGGGAAAATCACATACTTGTTATTAGAAGTAAAAGGCTCAGCATGCCCATTGGGGTTACAGTAGACAAGTTTAGGAGTTGATATGCCTAATCCAAGTTAATCATCCTCCTTACTGCTGAGAGGACACCAGGAATGAAATACATGCCTTTAAATTTATTAATGGATAATTCATTTCTCTTGTTCTCTCTGCTTTTAAGAAAAAATGAGGTGATATGCAGATTATTTTTTTGATTATTGTATAGTGTCATATTGCTGTAGAGTAAGGAAATTCTAGGCTTTCTCAAAATAAAGGATAGTCAGTGACTCCCCATAACTTCAAGCCAGCTACAGTGCTTGCTGAAACTGAAGGAAGAACTGTGAATAGTGGGAGATGGCAGAGTCATAGTACTCTAAGAATATTCGTTTTCTGTTCTCGTATTATCACATGTGAAGATTCAAACTGGTTATATTCAAAATGAGCTGATGAGCAATGTTGCAGATCAGTTGTTAGAACAGCAAGGTCCTTGCCTAAAGACCTGATGCAAAGCGAGGCACACTTGAAGTGTACCTGAAAATATAGCTGAAAAGTATCCATTCTTCATCTTGATGACATTTATTACTGATAAAAGCTCTGCTTCCACATGCTATGCTTATTTCATAATTTGTTTCTGAGTGCGATCTTGTCTGAAGTGCTTCTTTCATCCAGTGTAGATTAAAAGTGACTTGATTTTTATTGGTTGTTTCACACCCCTTGTGCAAAAATGCAACAATTTTAATACTTGTTTAACATATTTGAACCGAAATATCCTCGCTTTATATAGGAGAGAGTATTTTCAGTGAAGTATCTTGTGTCCAGGAGCTATGATTTCCTTCCTGCTTGCCAGGGATGACACTTGTTGACATTCACACTTTGCGGAATCAGCAATCTTTCATCTTTCTATGAAACATGAGGATGAATGGTTCTACTGCATTATGCAGGAGTACTGGCTTGGGATAAATCTCTGAAATGTACGGAACCTCCTTTTACGTTTTCTTGATGAACTGTATTTGTAGTTTTAGATTAGCACTATATTGAATAGTTCCTGCAGTCTTAGAAACTGCAATTACAGTCAGCAAGGTTTTAAAAGAATGGTAAATACAACAAAAATTGGTGTTCTTACTGAATGCCATGTTGCAATTTTCCCAGTAAATCGTAAACATGGCATGTGTGTGTGCACTGGAAACAAAATTTAAAATATATGCTGGAAATCTTAAAGCAGAGGAATTGGGATTTTTTGATGCATGTGAGATGAGCACTGAATGAAGTGTGGGAAAGTTCCACCTTCATCAGCAGTCTCTCAAATGTTAAATACTCATCCGCTACCCTAGGTGCAAGTGCTCTGTAGATCTGCAGAATAGAGCTGAACAAATTGTAAGTATCTTTTTGCTTTCCCGTGAGGTAGTGGAAAGAAAATGTATGAAGGAGAAAGTAAGAGAAGTTGGGCGAATCTTTGGTGTGAGCCATGGGGTGAACCAGAGTCCAAAGGAGCTTGGACTTTCCTAAAATGTACTTGGTGTCCGGTCAACTGACGCCCCCACCACCGACTCCCAAAGCCAGATCAACCCCTGTAACCCTACTGCTGCCTTCCAACCGGGGTCTTGTTTGTAAAAGTGTTTTAGTCAAATCATCTTTTTGCTAGAAAACCTCTGCCTTTCAAAAATGCGGAGGGCAAATGTAAAACTTTCCACCTAAAGGATGTGAGTTTGTGGTTTATCCAGTCAAAACCTAGCTTTCATAGGAAACTGCTATATTATTGTACTGCCTGGAGCACTCTTTGGTTATGTCAGCATCACAAATGACCAAAATATTTTCAGTAATGGAGTTATCAATTTTTCACTGCTCCTTGTTTATATCTTATAAAGAATTTAATGCTGAAAACTGAGAAACTTTTTGCTTGTCTATTAGCCTTTTCTCCCATCCTTGCACTGGCCAGTATGGTGTCACTAAAGGGAAAAGTTACCTCTGCCTAGAACAAAGCTCTCTTTGTGGCTAGCCACCAGCCTTTGTATCTCTCTCCCCCCACCCAAAGTTCACACACAACAGGAATATTTCCCATAGTCGCAACATGAGTCTGGCAAGCTTTAATGAAGCTTTTAACTTTTTTCTTCTTCTGGATTGCTTCTGCCTCTTTCTGTACAGTAACTGATTTGCTAAAACTAAGGGAGGTTATAATCCTTGGCAAGTTTTCTGCTCTTGTTATTTGAAATCTTTGCATTGATGTCATTTTAATGGGAGTTTTAGAAGGCCTAGCCTTGAACATGGTGATGCTTTGGAGCAGTTGATCACTGTATTCCCACTATTGTCTTAATGGTGTTGCCTTGAGCTCTGTCACAACAGAATCCAACTGGCTCTTTAAAAAAAAAAAAAAAGTTCTTAAATTGAAATGAAACCATGCCAGCTCTTTACAAGTCTCTCCAGGGTTTTATGGCTTTATGTAGAACCCTTAAACTGTGTCTTTGAGAAGCAGCTGCATTTGCCACACTTAGAAATTTTTTTTTTACTCGTGCCAAGCTAAAATAAAACACCTCTGGTGCTCCTTCTGAAACTTTCCACTCCGGATAAGGCCAATAAGTATTTTTGGAAATGTTTCTTAGAAAGGTTGGTATAATTAGGCTTGCTTTCTTTTTTCCCCTCTGTTTATTTGTTTGGCAAAAGACCATTTT